>NC_090217.1:9773495-10073495 GCF_033026475.1 Channa argus
CAGGCATGAGATTGTACACTTTCAAGTCTGAAAGAAGCATAAAAGGTTGGGATCGAGGATTGCTTAGTCTTATTGTGTGAGCCTTATTCAAGGCTTATTTCTGTGTCAATGGATTTAAGTTGGAGGTGGACACAGAAATACTTTAGATTTCAACTTTAACTTTCCGGCAGATCCACACACAAATATGTTAATTGACTGAACACTAGTGGATGTAAATCTAATTTACTAACCATTTGGTTAGTAGATTGTGACAAGCTGAGGCAAGCTAACGCTGTGCAGCCAAACAATAGTCAGACCACATAATTTAATTTAAAATGCTAGTGAAATATCGAAAGATACTAAATGTGTCATAGCGAGATTTGTGAAAGTGTGTAAAAATAATTAAGAACATTTTATGTCTTCTTTGTGGAATAGTAAAGCTATAAAAAGTGTTATTGGGTTTTAATGATTCACAGACATTATAATTGAAATATTGTCAAAGAGAGTCCATGAACAGCGAGCAAAGCATCAAGACACAGATGTCTCAACAGTTACCAAATGTGCTGCCAGTGAATTTTACTCATCGGTTATACTCCCACATTAGAGATATGATAAATAAAGATATTAAAGAGAAATTTGGACTCAACATCAAAGACATCAACTATGTTATGAGGAAGGGAGGAAGTAAATAGACAATGGGTTGAAAAAAAGGGGATGTTCTCTGTCAAAAAGGTTAGCATACATCCACTGGTTCAAAGTCTGAACTTATCAAAAAAATAGTGAGAGCACCTAAAAGACGTGTGTGTGCGTGTGCGTGTGCGTGTGCGTATGACATTTCTGACATGACACAGTACAAGGCTTCCTGGAGATTTATGGGCTAGATGAATCTATTCAAAAATGGGAAGTAAATGAGGCCAGACCAGCCGAGACCTGCACCACTTCATTCCCTGATGAGCGTGTGTGTATGTGTGTGAGAGGGAGAGAGAGATAAAGAAAGGGTGTTTGTTCAGTGGTTCCCTGTCACAAAGAAAATAATTTTGTATACCCTGAGGGTCAAGCAGTTGATTTCCAGTAACATGTTTGCCTACTGTAAACTTAAGTACTGTACTTAAGTGTGAGTGAGGATAAGGGAGAGTGTGTGTCTGTGTGTGTGTGTTTGTGTGTGTGTGCGTGTGTTTGTCTCCCTGTGCGTATGCCTCTATGTTGCAAGTGTTCGTGTGTTACTTTTTCTAGGGACAGGATCAGGAGACCAGTGTAGTTTGACCCACAGAGCTTCAGCACACCAGAGGGAATCAGGGTTCTGGCCTAGCCTTAATGGTTTCTCCCTGCAGTTCCTGATCCAGGATTCAGCCTCCCCCAGGGTTCCAGTCCAATGCCAGCCAGGGCTAGTCACAGCTTTCTTAGTTGTGCCATTTCCATCAAGGTGCCAAGCAGGGCCTGTCTAGGCTCATTCATTAGACTCCAGACACGGTATTATTCAACCAGATGAGCTGGATCCAAAAAAAACGTAAGGTGGTTAAACACATATGGAACAATGTTTAAGCATTTTTACTTGATGCATTTAGCTAAAAACAAGATGGTAAACTCTAACACTAAAAAACCATGAGATGATATGTGTAATAGTGCAACAGATGATGGTAGCAGCATCGTCTTCATTACACTGAGACTTGTAGAACTGCAGATTTTCAAGTGTCAGCTAACATAAGATAAGAAAAATAAATATATACTGTAGCTATACCAAACAGACTAAACCTGAACAATTATATAGAAATATAAATATAGAATGTGGCCATGTTTTTATTTACCAAGTGAAGATAAGCATATCAGCAAATAAACATATCACGTAACTGTACATGTAATAATTGGGAAGGATAAAAAGAGAGAGTGTGTATCACGTCATCACAGCTTTAAGACAAAGGCGCATGAGAACAGCTTTTGATGTGCAGTGCGAGAGACAGAAAGAGGAGAGAAAAATAAAGAAGGATGGATAGATAAATGGCTGATCAATCTGACTTTTACACTGACGTAGAGAAACAAAAGCATGAGAGAAAAAGAGAGAGGAAGGAGGAACAAGCTTCGTAGTGGAACAACCGAACAAAGCAGTGAGATGTAGTGAAACAGATGGTGGTACAGAGAAGACAGAAGTGTGAAGAGAGAAGGAAGGAGAAAGAGATATAGAAAGACCAGGGAGGAGAAGTATTGAGAAGATATATTTAGAGAGAGTGAGAGAGGTTTAGCCTCCCAGCTAGAGGCATGACTCATCTTCTGCCAGCTGACAGAAGGATGGATGGAGGGAGGAGATGGACAGAATCGGGGAGCGAGAGATGGAGAGAGTAAAGGAGGGGAGACGGTAGAGCAAGCGTGACGAAGAAAGGAGGCACGAAAAGAAAAAGTAGGACAGTGGAATGTGTGAGGAAGGAAGGAATGATGTTGGGCGAAAAACAGAATAAAAGGACGCCACTGTACACACAACCACACATGTAAACTGAAAAAAAAAACAAAGAGACAGATGAAAGGCCAATGGTCCCTCCAAAGCCCCTGTCAGCTGCCTTCAAGTCCCAATGCATTTCCCCCAGAGGTGTGTGTGATGACAATATAAGCAGGAAATTTCCCTGCAGACAGATGCAATTATTAGTTACTGCATATGTGCGTGTGCGTGTGTGCATGTGTGTGTTTGGAAGAGGAACAGACTGAGAGCCAGACATGTCTTCTGTAAGTAGAGCAGGTAGTTTCATCATCCCATGGGTTTTCTGTGGTTGCATTTGTAGTTTGGAGCACTTTGGTTCCAACAAATATGTCCATGTGTCTGCACAGAGTGGGTGGACATATTCTCATGTCTGTTTTTCTATACTTTTTCAAAAGAAAAGCAGCAGCACGCTGATGTACTGGATGCAGCAGATAGGAGAGGGAGAAAATGAACATTGTATAAAATGATCTCACAAAAGGTATAGGTAAACCAAACAATAAATATAAAGAATAGGAAGCATTCTTAACCATCATATGTAGTTAAAATGTGTTCTGGGAATATATTATGTGCATTATGTGTGGAAATAGTTTGTAGATTGTTGCTCTGCTAAAGTGTCCTTGAGCAAAACCTTGAGTTCCTACATTTATGTTCATTTTTTAATTCTGAAAGTACCTTTTACTGGTATTATGGCTTTTACTTGTAATACAGTTTTTTTGGTTCTTGTAGTTGTTACTACTATTTTGTCCTCAGTAAAAGACCTGAATGTGTCTTTGCTTTCCAGTCCACTGAAGGTTTAGAGAAAGGAGTCCATGAATCGGGAAACCATTTGCATGCTTTCTGCCATAAGCAGACCAGATCCGATCAAACTCAGATGCCTTTACTGCCTAAACTGAATTTCTTTTCCGATATCTCGATTGTCACTTGTATCCTCTCATTTCTTTTTTCATACTACAAGTTGATCCAATAATAAATTGCAGTCATGTCTAAAAATTCATATTTAGCATTATGGCATGAGCAGCTTTCAGAGAATCAGCTTCGATTTCATGAGCCGGCCGCAGCTGGTTTCCCTGCAGGAGAGAGCTGGCTGATTCTCTCGCTCTAGACTGGCACTGAGGGCAATAAAAAGGCTGCTGTTAAGCCAGAGAGGAGCCGCCAACTTTCTCAGGCATTGCTCCCTGTTGCATGGCTATTGCTCATATCCTCCGGGGACAAGTCCTCTCCCTCTCTCTCTGTATCTATTACTTGGACACCCCCTCTCTCTTTCCCTCTCTCTGTTTCCCTTCTAACTCTTTTTTCCCTTTATCTCACTTGGTCCAAGTTTTGTCTCCATGGCCTTGCCCCTCCCTGCCATTATTTTACTCCCTTTCATTTGGCTGCAGTGTGTACTGTGGCTGAACTGCTCCTCCTTGTGTCTCAACACACACATCACAAGTAAAATGCTTTGCTGCTACTGAATGAAACAAGCTGTTTGCCTGCTTCACTGCAGTATTGTTGAAGCTTTATGTCCCAGAGTAAGAATTGGCCAGTTTCTCTTAAGCCCATAAATAACAAAACAGTTGGTGTGTTTTAATAAGCAAAAACTACAGGGTGAGAAAATATAATTTTTTTAATATTTATTTTATTTATAAATGTAAACAATAGCAACAGTGTTCGTGGGAGTCCTACAGCTTATGAATATATAAAAACCACTATATTCTTTAAATGTAAGAGTCACATTTACATTTTACTACTAGAATTTCTGCACCCATATACATGCATTATTGCAGACCCCGGAAGACAGTGCACCGGTAGATGGCGGTATAACATCTAATAACAGAGCAGCTGTGGATGGGTCTGTAATTGCTCCGAGTCGTTCCTGTGTCCCATCTCTGCATTATGTTGGATAGTTGAGCTGCTACAATACAGGACAAGTCAGGTTTGTCATACTTGGATAGACCAGTGTGATGCAAGCTACAAGGATCGAAAGATATTGTGCATGATTAACTGTGTAGGTTTGGCTTTTTTCCTCTTTTTGTCAACTAAAGAGGAGTACATTTTAATTAAATATCCCCAAACCACACGAAATCAGGCATTTGCCCAAAATACCTTTTTACTATTTACAACATATAAACAACAACACCCTCTAGACATGCAGTGCAGGGGGCTCAGGGAGTGAATTGAAATATGAACCACAACAATTCCGTTTGCCACATTTGTATTTTTTACTGTGATCCAGTCTGCCTGTTAGTATTTGAAACTAGGGCTAGTAAAGTCAAGGAGAAGCAATGTTAAAAAGAAGAAGTAAGATCATCCACCATCCTCCTATTTTTGCATGTGTCTTGCTGAGCCACAGCAGGCCCTGTAAATTAGACTGACACTTCAGGTAATTCATGCTGTCATTAATGAAAGAAGGCTGCAAGAGCACTCACAGAACTTCATTTTAATCCTTACACACAAACATTATATGAAAATCACACACTAGTCATCTAAAAATTCCCAATTTAATTATGTTTCAGCCATAAAGAATAACATGGAGGTTTGTGGCTGAATATTTATGCGAACAAACTGAAACGTCATATGCAACCTATTACTCCAATAATCATAAGACAGGACTTTGGGTAAAAATCAAAATATAAATATAAAATGAGTGGGTCTTATCTTAAAGCAGGGGGTGACACCAGGTGGCTGTTGGGAGAAATCATCCTCTGTGTTTACGTGATACTAAACTAATTCTAAAGCTGATACTAAAGCTTTACCAAGATGGCAAAAGCAGACAGGAAATAATTTATGTCATTCTCATGCTTAAGGTCTGGCCAGTTTTACTGTTGTTACATATTATAATTGCGTTTCTGTTTCCTAAAATCGCATTGTTTTATTGTTTATTCACTCCCTCAACCTGACTTTGACTCAACACTTGCCCACTCCCACAGAACACGGCAGAATATCAATCAAATGTTTATTGTAAGCAACAGCCAGTCAGATCCTTTAGAGAACTGTGTGTGTGTGTGGTGGGGAAGTTTAGGGCCCCCGGGAGATGAAAGGTGTGTGGCCTCTGTTCTACATTGCTGCGGGTCTATTGTTATGCAGAGACGAGTGACATCCGACTCTCTGCTCTCCGGTGTGACACACAGCAGATAAGGTCTGGAAATTTATAGAGGGTTCAAAACACAAAATACCTCCATGTTGGCGAGAAACCTGAAAATGTAATAAACAGTAAGATACACTTACATGAGCGTCTTTGAACAGCTTTTGTCAGTGGGGAAATGTGTAAACTGATCTGCTGATCTTTAAATGAAACCAGCTAAAAAACACTGCTGGTTGTTGCGCAAAATATGGACAAATGAAACCAAATAGGTTTTCACTAGTTTTTCAATAGTTAGATTCAACACAAAACATATAGACCTGCGTAATCTTCGAAATAGTGCGGACGGTTATATTAACCTGTCACTTTGATCATGCGACCATATGTAAACTGCTGTAATGTTTAGTAGGTTTGGCGACCTTAGGTGCGACCTTAAGGCTACACTAAATCTGATAATCTTTTGTGTTTTATGTTTTAAAAATTTTGGAAACCCGTTTCTCTAGATTTTAGGGAGGCCCGGTCTAATCTCCACTTCGTCCATCTTTGATTGTGGACGCATTCTTTTGGGAAGCATTGAGTCAGATCAAAGAGCCGATTCCTCTGCAGGTTCACTGCCCACAGACCCAGCCGCAGTTTGTCTTTGGCCTGGTTATGAATTGTGGGCCTCTCCCATTAACACGCCTTTTCTTTACTCCGGGACTTTTCAGGACTCCTGCCCATTTGTGTGCGTTTGCGCGTGTCCGTGCGTAAAAGTAGTGTCTGTGTGTGCGTGTTTTGTTTCTTTTTATTACCGCAGACCAAAGACGACAGGATTAAGCAAATTGGAAGCACATAAATTGTATTCAAAGAAATTACTCAGTTCAGTTAATAAAAGGTATTTGGCGCACGTGATTTATTTATTTATTTTTTAGGGTTTGAAAATTCCACCTCTTATCGGTTATTTTGTAACTCTGTCTGTCTTCGACTTATGCGCTTCCTCGAATGTATGTCTAAAAGACATCATCCGTGGATGGAAATCTACTGATAACAGAGATGCAAGTGGTAGCTGTAATATTTTAAAACACAAAGATATCGACAATACAGGTGTTTGTAGTTTCATCACAGCGCTAAACGAATTCCCATTTCTTGACGTGCGAGCACACAGACACGCGTGCACAACGTATGGCTGCAAGGAAGGGAGGGAGGGAGCAGGGGGTGTTCTGAAGTGGGGGTGAGAAGAGGAGGAGTGTATAGCAGGGAGTGAGGGAGAGAGATGAGCAGTGGCCGTGAGGGGACAGGAAGGGAAAGGAACAGTCGCTTTGCGGCTCGATGTGCGTTTTAATCCCCTTGAGAATATTTTCTTCTCACAGACAACAACGGAATCTCACTGGCCAACTTGTAGCCTTATTTGTGTCGTACACACAGGAGAAAAGATAAATTGCATCGCACTTTGCGCAAAACTCAGCTGATTATAAACTTTTTGACGCACGTCTTGGAATTGGAGCTTTAGTGAACTGGACATTCTTACAAATAGCGTCTTACCTTTCTAGAAACACGCTGATGTAACTTCAGATCTACGCTCTTTCAAATTTTGACTACCTGGACAATACAAACCTCGCTCTTTTTTAATGACATTTTCAGCACTTTTAGTGTCGGTTTGTGTGGACTAGATTTAGAGACCAAAGAAAGAAAGGGCAGCCTGAGAGACAAGTGGATTCTAAGAAACTGTGGGCAAATCACAGGACACACTCGAATCTGAATAGGTCAGCTCTTCATTTTCTGCCAATGTCTCAACAGCCGAGCCCTCTCCCAAACACCGGCTGCGAGGCGGTGACGCGGCGGACCATGGACAACAGGCCTGTCCGAAAAAGGCGAACTGGTGTCGTTCGACATCTGCTGCTGGCAGCATCTTTCCTCGCCTGCAGCTCCCAAATGCTGTTGGTTGATGCCAACTCATGGTGGTGAGTAATCGAATAATCACTGGTGGTGCATCGATTTATAGAGATGTTCAGCGGTTTGATGACAAACACAACGTGGGTGAACTACGACCTCCGTTTGGTCAGTGAGAGCATCTTGAAAAATGGTGGTTGCTCTGTTATATTTATGGATTTGAACAGTAAGTCTTTGCATTGGAATTCGAATTCATTTTTAAAACACTGACACCATTAACTGTCCATATTTGTGAGTTTACACAGCACTTATGTTTAGATTTTCACATTTGCCTCAAAGTCAGTTGATAAGATGACAAATGGGGAAATGTGAGCTATAGACTTTTTGTTGCTTCTTGCGTCTGTGTTTGTGTGTGTGATTTGGGGGGTAGGTTTGTGTTGTGGTCCTGTGGTAGAGCACTAACTGAGAATGGAACAAATGTGAAGGCTCTGTCACAATATTTACCCTGGCCAAGCCCCAAATGGCACTGCAAGGCGGCCTGCTGCTGTGCCTATAGGGCTTTTAATTAGCCACACTTGTTCTTGACTTACAAAATGCAACAGTGTGCTATTCATTTCATGTTACTGAAGAGTGTGTGCACCTTTAGTTGAGTTGAGATTCCGACTATAGTTAATTCAAAATGGGACATAAGTTTAAGGGACATTAAACTATGGTTTGACTTTCCGAAGCAATGTAAAGATAACACCCCTCTTGTCCAGATGGTGTTATAATTTCATAAATGTCACCGAGATTTACTACAGTACCTCTGTAGCACAAATCGGCTCACCAGTCTTTACATGACCTTGAATCATAACATTCAGATTTGTCAAATATTCTCTAAGTTTAGGGTCAGATATGATTCAAAATATAATTCTAAACAATTATATGAGGAAATGGAAAAGCTGACGATGGTAGCTGCAGAGATGCTCACCGGGGGAGGTAAACACATTTTAAAAGCCAGTTGGAGTAATAAAATCTACTGTACCTCTGAACTTTGTCCTCTGCATCGCCGACATGTAGCTGTACATCACAGAAGCTCCGTCTGCACCGCTTCTCTTTGAGCTTAACAGATTCCCTTTATTAGTTTAAAATGAGGATTTATATGGCCTCTGTCTCTCAGGTCACTAGCTCTGACCCCGATCCAGCGGCCAGAGATGTACATCATTGGAGCTCAGCCTCTCTGCAGTCAGCTGTCTGGACTCTCTCAGGTAAGTTAGTATCTGTGGGAAAATTGTCTTCGTTAGACTTGTTGTAATGGGTGTAAAGGTTTAGATGTTGAAACCATTTCCTAACTTGAATTCAGTTAGGCTCCTATTTGCTAAATGTTAGAATAGTTGTTTTCCATGTTTTGGCTTTACAACATCAACACAAATGAAAGAGACCTGATCAGTACCAGACCTTCTTCTCTAATTTCTCTGAGGAGCTGCTCAAATAACAGAAGGGTTTCTCCACAGGAAGCACTAATGGATCAAACTATCACCCAACTAATCTCTACTAATCTCTACTCTGCTGCTGCTGTTCAATGTGCAGGGCCAGAGGAAGCTGTGCCAGCTGTACCAGGACCACATGAGCTACATTGGAGATGGAGCCAAGACAGGCATCAAAGAGTGCCAGTACCAGTTCAGACAGAGGAGATGGAACTGCAGCACAGTGGACAACACATCTGTCTTTGGACGGGTCATGCAAATAGGTGAGCTGTCTGATCAGAATAAAAGATTGGTGGGCAGTGCAGTGCAGTTGTCATGTTTTTCTTCCTGTTTTGAAGGACACCAGTTAATTTGAGGGTGATGGCTACTTTCAAACCATGTTTGGGTTTTAAGAAACAATTTCCGCCGCCTATGATTCTTTGTTTGATTCCATGTTTTGGATGTAAATAAAGCCAAGACACCTGCAAAATAAAAGTTATTTTATCAAGCATGAAACTGCCAGGAGGTACTGCATTTGACATTTGGGACATGTGTGCCCCTGAATCAAGTCAGAAAGTAGTATAAAAATGAGAAAAGATGTCTGCGCTGCCACTACAACATTATTGATTTAATTTTTAAACAAAATGAGCAATGACAGAACAACTTGGGGACACAGTTAACAGCACTTGCAGTTTCACCATACAGCTGAAATTCTATGGCACTAATGCAC
The DNA here is from genome assembly GCF_033026475.1 of Channa argus. Lineage (NCBI taxonomy): Eukaryota > Metazoa > Chordata > Actinopteri > Anabantiformes > Channidae > Channa > Channa argus. The sequence goes on from NC_090217.1 coordinate 9,783,047, forward strand.
CAATTAATAGTCTTATTTTGAAAGGGCCATTGTTTATTCATTATTAGTGTAATATAAGGCTCAATGAAAACACACAGTGTTTGTACAGGTCATGCAGATGGGAGTGTTGAATGTTTCACCTAACAGAAGAGGTCATTGGAGTTCAGTCTAATGACAGGCTGAAATAATACTACATATTATTCTTAAGCCTTAAATGGAATACATCAGAGTACCGTGGGTTTGTACAGAAATAAATGTAGCAAAGAAGAATCAGATCATTTCACCTTGCTGAATAAGTGAACTGGCTGTTGTTTGTTTGTGCACTGGCATATTCATGGGGCAGACACCTAAGACACGAAGAAGAATCAATGTTTTTATATCTATAGTAGCATATAATGTATAGTCCATATGTGAAGAATGTGAAATTCTTCACATATGGTAGGAGGAGGAGGTGTCTGTAAATTGTTAGAATGTCGTTTTAATAGTTATATTAATAGTGATATTTGTAACACTTTAGAAATAAAGAAAAAATAAAGAAAAGGGTCCCTTTGTTTTGAGAAGGAATTTGCACAGAAGCGTCTCCTGCAACAACTGCCGTTCGCACTTCACGCAAGCGCAGTTAGAGGTACAATTTAGTCGATTAAACTTGACAGGAAGCAGAAAACTCGGCGTCAAGAAGCGTAGAAAACTAGATGCTCAGGCAGCTACAGAGTATTGAAGTGTGTATTTATAGTCGTGTTTGTAAGTGTCTAGTGGCAGCTCAGACCCTGGATCAGTTTCTAGTCTGCCTAATTCCCAGCAGGCGATGTGGGAAACCTCTCATCAACAAGTAAGTGTCACATCCGCTGCGGCCAGTCAGACGAGGTGTTTGCGGCTCTCTCTCTCTGTCTCCGTCTCTATCTGCCTGTCTCTCTGTTGACAGTAAGTCTATCTCCAGGTTATATGGAGGTGTTAGCCGCTCCATTGTCCTGCGGCTCTTCTTTTGAAATGCACCGATGAGCTGACACAGAGCCGGCAGATCCGGACCTGTTATTTGATGTCTTGGCTCATAAACCACTCGGCCTCTCAGCCTCTCTCTGCTGCATAATATGTACGGACATCGCGACTGGGTCACTGCTCCTAAAACTTAAATGAAGAGCTCACACGCCTCAGCTTTGCATGCATACCTGTTTGTCTGTCTCTCATTCTTGCTGACGGGTGTTGATTCCACGTTGCACAAGCCCTGCACTGTATTGTGCTTCATAGCGATACTGTTTGCAAAATATATCAGGGCACAGCACCTGACCTGAAAGTTACAATTGATTATAAAATAAGCAGCTGTTGCTGCTTTACTGCACTGATAATATGTAGGGACACAGTTGTACTAAATAAAAATAAAATCATAATAAAGCACACTGAATGAAACAAATTTTAAAAATAATTTATATGTGACTTTTGATATTTAATCATCAACTCAAAATATCGAATGGAAGTTGGTAGATAAGTATAAAGTCTGTATTATGTCACAATTCATTGCCTTACACAAGATTCTTCAAGGATAAATCACTAAACTTAGGTCTTGCAGGCATTCATGAATGAGTAAATGTTGTGGCAGTTTTTCAATAGAGATTAGATCAGGTTGTAAAAATATTTTAAGTAAAGACAAGAGATCATATAAAATGCTAAACGCTACAATTAGAAGTAATAAAACTTCACTGTGATCTCTGTAAACACAGCCTGAGCCAGAAGCACTGTTAGGACCATTACTGTTCATATGTATATTGTTTAGTTTCACAGCACTTTGCCTCCTACGTGTCAGGACGAGGTCTTTGTCTTCTTTCTTTTTTTTAAACTTCCTCGGGTGTTGAAATGGTTTGTGTATTAATGCAGATATGCAGGTTGTGTTGTGTATTCCACACAAAATCATTAATATGGACTTGTTAGGTGAATCCTCTGCTCCCATGTAACGGTAGTCTGAATGTGCCTTTAATGTGCTATTTAGAGATAAATATGACATAAATATGGGTAAAGAGATTAATGGAGGGTGGTGAATTGTGCCTGAAATATTAGATGTACTGCTGATACCATGTATCTGCACTGCAGTGGTTGCACATAGTGACTCACATTAGTTTATAGTTTATGTCTTTGAAGATAAAGTTTTCCCACTGAGTTCAGCCCAGCTTAAAGGGCCAGTTCCTTCAAATTACTAAAAGACACTTCATTTCTCACTTGTCTTTAGGTTTATCTACCCATGTAGATGTTTTGGTTTAATTTGTCGGCATTGTGAGAAAGCCAACTTTGAGATTTCTGTTTTTACCCAAATTCAGAGCAAACTATTTTATTAATTGTGCTGACTGACTGGAAAATTAACATTTAACAGCAGCCTTCCCAAAAATGTCTCCCTTTTACTCTGGATACTCTACAGAACATTTTTTTAAGGCAGGAACTGGTAGTGTTAACCTGAGCTAGCCATGTTTCATGTCAGTGAATGTGCGCGTGCACACACACTTAAAAAGCCATTAATAAATGTGAGTGATAGCCATTGTGACAAAATGCAGACTAAAGTGCGAGAATCCACAGCTTAAACCTGCCCTTCACTTCAATTTTTAATTTTTTTCCTTCAGGTTCCAGGGAAACGGCCTTCACTTACGCCATCAGTGCAGCTGGTGTGGTCAACGCCATCAGCAGGGCTTGCCGAGAGGGTGAGCTCTCCACCTGTGGCTGCAGCCGAGCCGCCCGACCCCGTGATCTGCCACGTGATTGGCTGTGGGGTGGCTGTGGCGACAACGTGCATTACGGCTACCGCTTTGCCCGGGAGTTTGTGGACGCCAGGGAGAGGGAGAAGAATTACCCACGTGGGTCACCTGAACATGCCCGAACACTCATGAACCTGCAGAATAATGAAGCAGGAAGACAGGTATGGAAGGCCACACAGACATTACTTGTCTTTGAAAAACTTTTGGAACACTAATTGTAAAAGTAGAACTCTGTAAGTTAAAACTTTAGCAAAGGAAGATCCATAACCCCGAAGTACTGTGTGTGTGTCTGTAAGGCATGTGTGTGCATGTAGTTAGCCCCTGATGGCCTGACCTGCACTTATTTTTGTGAGTGTGTGTTTGCAACTGTTGGTTATTTATTAGGACGTTCCAAATGGTACAACTGCTAATGCCCTTGGAGCCTGGCTAGGTTGCAAGGTCAGTGAACATTCCACTGGTGACACACAAATAAGTTTGCAGAAATTGTACAAGAAAACACAGAACACAACAAAAAAATAGAATGATCAATGAAGAGATAAATTGATAGTTGATAGATGAATTGTCTACAAACTACTAGCATCCTCAGACACTCTGAGATTTTCGTTCCTTGTACCATACACAGACAGTTAGTAGCTCTAAACCTGACACAGGAGCTTGTTTGGAAATTCTTTAAGGTGGGGAAAGCATTAAAGAAATGCAATAAAAGAAGCCTTTTACCTTTTGACTGAGTTACACACGCGCGCACACACACACACACACACACACACACACACACACACACACACACACACACACACACACAAATACAAATGCACACTTGTAAAAGTTCCACTTGTTCATTCCAGTACCCATTGGACCAGGAGGTGTTTATCTTTAGCTAGAAATTTGCTTAAGTTGTTTACAAGACAGAGACACTGTGTGTGTGTGTGTGTTTGTGTGTGTGTGTGTGTGTGTGCCCACAGCTCAGCTCCATTTGATTTGTGTGAGAGACAGTGAGCCTGGTTTTTGTGCATGCATGTGTTTCAGAGGTCAAAGGTGAAGGTCTGGAGAGGTTGTGTTTCTGTTGAGGGTCCCATTGGGGCTGTAGGAAAGTGTATGAGAGGAAGATCTACAGCCACAGCATTGTATTAACACACATGCACATGGTTGTGTAATATGCACACTTTTTGAATAACGTTCCTCCTCTCTCCTGTTTGAGCTTTTGCTTTCATTGTTGTCTGTTCATTGAAACGGAAGAGAGGATAAGAGAGAGATGAAAAGGGGGGAGACTGAGAGAGAGGAAGGCCGTTTCTCTCCTTTGCTTCATCCCTCTTTCCCTCCTTTTTCTTTCATGGACACGCTAGTTTGTCATAAGCGGGATTTGTCTTGCTTGGTTGAACAAGGCAACCCACAGGGCTTTTATAGAGGTGATGTGTGTGTGTGTTAGTATGTTTGTGTATGCTTAACTTCATTTGATTTCTGTGGACAGCACAGTCGTCTGTATGTGTCTTTGCATGTGTGTTTGTGTGTGTGCAAGTGTCTAGAGACGGAGACGCAGGGGTTGGACCTCCGTCACACTCCCCCGATTTTCAAAGACACACACACACACACACACACACACACACACACACACACTTGAACGTAACCACCTGGTCTACTGTCTCTGTTTCAAACAAATCAAATAGGTTAGTGCTTGTCACATAGACACCAAAACAACTACTGTAGATGTAAATTCATGAACTAAAAAAAATTTGAGCATCCTCTGCTTTTCATACAAGATAACTGCAAATTTGTGAGTAAATTAATAATTTTTCTTTTTAATTACAAGGAGAAATACATTTGTGGATCTAGTGAAAAGCACTTGAATTATATACTTTAAGCACTAATGTCCACTTTAGTTGGAGGCAAACATTCATTGTCATAAAACTGTCTTAGACCTGCACACTGACCAGCCAAGCAATGTGCAAACATTCACAAATGTAATTTCAGTAGGTGTCTGGTAGCGGAGTAGTTAAGGAGAAAGCACCATTACTGAAACATCTACAGTTTGATTTCCAGCTGTTGGATCTTCATTGCATTTCACACCGCTCTCTCTGCCATGGTTTCCTGTCCCTCTATATGCTCCTCTTCAAATTAATGGCATAAAAAGCTACAATAATAGTTATTATTATATTATATTATTATAGTTATTATTATTATATAATAATAGTTACTATTTTGAATTAGAAATAAGATCTTTCAGCTCATAATTAATTACATGGAAACTCTACATAATAATGTATTTTGGGTGGGATATTTCATTCAGTTCAAGTAAAAAAAACAAGAACTTTTACAAGAACTGACATGAGCTTTAGTCCAAAGTAAATGCAGACACAGATGCTCACTGGCCTCTGCATTTGAGGAGGAGCAAAGTGAGGAATGTGACGAATTCTTTAAATTAACAGATTTGTTCATATACTGAAAAGGAGATCAGACATTAAAATATGTCCCTATTCTTAGCTACATTATCTTTGCTTCTTCTTCGTTGCTTTTCCCGTCATCACAAAAGACAGGCTATTTTCTCCATTTCTGCCCCATTGCTCCACTGCCTCAACACACACACACACACACACACACACACACACACACACACACACACACACACGCACGCAGTCCTAACCCCCTAACCCTGTCTAAGCACAACCTATTGTGCCTAACAGAGACCGTGTCTCCACCATGGATGACTGAGCGTGTGTGTGTTTCTGTCTGTGTGTTCACGAGGTCCAGTGTCACTGCGCCCAGCAGGCATAACCTACCAAATAGCTCAGTATGATGCAGGACACACACATATGACAGCATGAAGTTACTTGGCAGCTTGTGACATCTAATTATATTAAAGAAGTGTTTCTATAGCACCGTTGATAAAAGGAATGTGTCTAAAAGTAATGAAACAAGTAATGTACATGAGCTAAATAACATCAGTGGAGGTAAGATATTAACTATCACCAGAAAGTAAAACTTTAGTTCCAAATAATAAAAGTACAATGTGCATTTGCAGAAACCTTTCAACAATACACCAGCTGAAAACCTGATTCCATCTAATTTAGGCTGATACCCGATATCATTGGGAATATATAGCTGGAAAAAGTTGCATTTCCAATTTCCCTTTTACTGTTTCTCCAAACATCTCATAAACCCCACAGTGGGGGATCTAAGTGAACCCAAAGGCTCGTAAAACAGCAGGGAGCCGTAAACTATGAGGAGTTCCGCCCTGATGATAAATTTATGGCAGTAATTCTAACTTTAAAAAAACGTATTGGCATTGTCCCATAAATGCATCACTCACTGTTAACAATAGACAGATAAAACTAAATACTTTAGATATTCATAGTTGTTTACATAGTAGTTTTTGTAAAATGGAGCCATAAACTTTTAAAAACAGGATTTCAGTGTTTTACAAAATGTCTTTTGTATCCTGCTATCAGTGTCTGTCTAAGGGGGGTCATGGGGGTCAAATCACAGGATTGGAGGGTGCCGAGTGCTATGCCTGCTGGGTAGTAAAGTAGAGGAGAGGGGGAAAGGGGTGGTGTTTGGGGTGCAGGGGGTTAACAGAGGTGAGGAGGTAATTGAGATCAGGCAACCTGAGAAGATGGAGTGATGGGTTTTTTGTGTGTAAGGGGAAATCAAGTCAGAAAAATCTGATTTAGATACAACAGCAGTGAGTGGATATATCTGTACTAGTTCAGAAGCAGAACACACTACTGTGCATTATTAGTGATAGAGTACGTGAATGTAATCCATGTGTTTGAGGAGGGGGGAGGAGGGGTGTGTGTGTTGTGTGACTGATTGAATGCTGTCTAACTGACCTGGTCAAGGGCTCCCTCTAAAGTTCACTGCTTCCAGGACAATAAATCTTGTGTTTCCTGTTCTTTTTTTTTTCCCTTTTTTTTTCTTTTAACATAACCACATGTACAAAGTGTTTCATAACGTCCCAGACCATGTCAAAACCTTTTGCAGCACATATTGAAAAGCAACTATCAAAATAAAGAGAATGGGGCAGTTTGGCTAAAATGATGACTATTTGGTGATAAGATGTCCCAGAGAAACGGTCAGGGTGTTTATTTAGGAAGTTACAGCAGGATTTTGAACAATTCAGAACAGACAGTGTAGAGTACATTTATATTTTTAGACATTACCCCAGTGCTCCTGTGATGAGAGAAATGTGCAGCTTAGTGTCATGAAAGAAGGAAGAAGATGAGACATTTTGGTTACAGCACAGTTTGACTGAAAGCCACTCCCTCCACAAACTACTTCAGGTTGTTTCACTTCTCTGACACATATTGGTCTTTCAGATGAGTACGGACTCCCTCTATATGAATTATGTGGGAATGTTTACAACAGAGCCACGTTTCCCCTGGTTGACAGCCTTTCTATTCTGAGTCAGCTGTTTGTTTTAGTTTGGTGGAGCAGGATTGTATAGCAGCACACAAGGAGCAATTTTTCTTTCTTTGCTTTGCATTTTCATTTTTGTTTATCGGTTCCACTGGATATTTTAACAGAAGAGGGTTCTGCACCAAAGCACAGTGGTGACAGAATTTTTTTTTTACGCTGTGGAAAGCAGTTTTGAAGGGAAATGTTTCTCGTAATATGCAGCATGCATGGATGAGTGCTCAGCTTATGAGTTAATGCAGAATCTAGATTTACTTTGATTTGGTCAGTGAGTGTTACTTGAGCACATGTTTAGTTTGCTACACAGTTGAAGGAAGGAAGTGACTACAGATGTGTTCCACTAGATGGTAGCAATGTAGCAGAAAATTTAGATCTGCAGCACAAGATTGAAGTTTCAGACTTGTCAGCCAGAGGTAAATGAGATAAAGAAAGCAAGCAAGGCTACACATCTGTCCAACCTAATCTGTGTCTGTTTCTTATTCCGACAGGCAGTTTATAACCTGGCAAATGTGGCCTGTAAGTGTCACGGAGTCTCAGGTTCCTGTAGCCTGAAGACGTGTTGGTTGCAGTTGGCTGACTTTAGACGTGTTGGAGAGTTCCTAAAGGAGAAGTACGACAGTGCTGCTGCTATGCGCATTGGACGCAAGGTATTTACTTAACTCACAACAGAGGTATAAGTAAGTTGAACATAAATGAATAAAAAATTATTTTAAAGATTCCACCAACTACCTCTTCATCTCATCCAGGGAAAGCTGGAGCTGGTAGACAAGCGTTTCAACACCCCGACAGCAGACGACCTGGTCTACATTGACCCCAGCCCAGACTACTGCCTTCGTAATGAGACCACAGGTTCACTGGGCACACAAGGCCGCTTCTGCAACAAAACCTCGGAGGGCATGGACGGCTGTGAGCTGATGTGCTGCGGCAGAGGATACGACCAGTTCAAGACCTACAAACACGAGCGTTGCCACTGCAAGTTTCACTGGTGTTGCTACGTCAAGTGCAAACGCTGCACGACACTGGTGGACCAGTTTGTGTGTAAATAGCACAGATGGCAGGGTATGAAAAAGGAGGAGAGGTGACACTGAATGAGGAGAGAGGATGCAATGAGAAGATAGAGGATGGGCTTTATATTCTGACAAAGCTGCTCTTATTGTTTTCCCTCTGTCATCCAGTTATAAATCTTCTGCCCTTTCAAATCAAGTCAAAAGCTGCGTAACACCTGTGTGGCCATTTTTTGTATGTATGCAGCAGAATGATGATTGGACAGACAAGAAAAGGACAGATGGATGGGAGGAGAGTCAAAAGTAGGAAGCAAGAAGGAATTGGATCCCTCACTTTTCAGACAACTCTCTGAGATTTTTATTTCCTTCACTCCATCATTTTCTGCTTTCCTTTCATAATCCCAACCCTGAAGGAAAGAGGGACACAGAGAAGAATCGGTAAACAAAATGGATTGAACGGCATTGAGGATAAATGGACCTATAAGAGGTAGATCCTAACATGTGGACACATATGACTAGTGTGAGATGATATTAAAGAAATGAATAAATATATAATTAAATAATAAATAAATATACAAAGCTGATTGTTGTGTAAGAGACACTAACAAACCTAAGACACAGCCTGAACCCACAAAAGTTTAACTCGTGTATTTTAGGAATCACACAGATCATTACAGACTCTTTGGAAATTAGAGTCCTGATCGAGTGGTGTCACCATGTTTCAAAAACCTTTTGACCGTGTAAGAGAAATTCTGGCATATGTGAGTTTTGCTGACATTGTCAAACCCACCTGCAATACGTAGAGAAAAGTAGAAAAGCCCAGACTAATGCGGAGGAGGAATCACCCAGTGAATGAATAAAATTAACAAGGGGAAAATGGAGGCAACAGAGGAAAAAAGGGGGAAAAAAGGAATATAAGTAGAAAAATTTGGAGAACTTTCCAACAAAATTCAGCCCCATGTGACAATTGAGCCATAGATTTCTATTAAAAACTGTAACAAAGTGCAGTACACCTTCAAGTCAGCATGGATGTATAACTTACATCACACGTTCTCCATTTGTCCCCATCTAACTGACCAACTGTTGGCTGCAATGTCCAGTGCTTGTGATGTGACAAGTGTGTCTGCGCAGGGTAATGAGGCTCGCAAGTTGAAGCCATCCTGACAGAACTCACGCTGGCGGTCCGACTCCATGACTTTCAGCTGACATGAGAAATGAGGGAAATCTCCTTTGGCGAGATTAATGTGCTGTATCTGCATTAATGAACTTGCACTAGAGACCTGTTTGCTGTGAGCAGACTTCTTCATCTCATGTTGTTATGCTGTTGGTTAAGTCAACACTGAGCCCTGTGGTGTCAATTTAGCCGGTGTTTTCACACCAGTTTAACATTTTATAATACTGTTGTGCCATGAATTTTGCAAATTGTTTGGATTTGGTTGTATTTTGATTTGGTAGTATTGTATTTTTACAGTGTACTCAGATCAGTAGACACAATAACAAACATGGAGAGGACTTAGTGAACGGAACATGCTGTGGAAAAATGAGTGTGTGAGTGTGGAAAATACAGAAAGGACTGCAGTTTATTAGGGGCTACTTTTAAAAAATAGTACATAAAAAAGAAAGTATATTTTAATATTGTTTGTAATTTCTCTGTTTACTATGTTTTATACGCTGATATTATTGTGTATTCTTTTGATAAACTAGTCTTTGAGAATGAGGCTCTCTTTTGTTTTCGAGTCTGCTGCAGTTCAAGTCTGACTCCGGCCAACATTTTCACTCTGTTTTCCACCAACATGACAACTACAGATGACTCTTTGTTGTTTAGCAGCTGTTTTGGAAAGTGATGCCACAGTTAATAAGTAGGGACAGAAAGTAACTTAGTACAAGAAACAGTGATACAGTGTCGCTAGTTACAAAACAGGACAGGAAAAGGTTTATATTTAGAAAGCTATTGGAATTCTGAAAATTATAAAGAGTAGAAGTTGCACTACATACTTTGTAAAAGTAGGTTAAAGTAATTTCATGACATCAAATAAAAAGACTAAAATATTACTGTCAGAATTTTCAATCAGATTTTGTATCTAGTCATTTCCAACATTTACAGTATATTTGTGTTTATTAAACTTTTCAAAGTACTGCTTCCAGCATTCACAGTACCTGTTATCTTAATATTTATTATTATGATTTCCGTGTTCAGTGCTCACTACTTCAAAACGTTTATCTTATCAAGGACATGTGTGCTCAGCTCAGTATTTAGCTTTTTAATATCTTTTATACTTTTTAAAATTTTCAGCAATTTTTTCTCATTCAAATGAATAGAGATTTTTCAGCTACTTTTCAGCTTTGTCCTCTTTCAGCTTTACCTAGTCGGGCATACTTTAGCCTAGAGAGACCATTCAAACTTACAGCAAATTACAAGACTTTCAACTATCAGCCTTGTTTTTCACTTGTTAATATCTTTTACAGTTTTGGAATAATTGCAGTTTTTTTGCTTATGCAGTTTTTGGAAATTTCTGCTCTCCTCCAGCGTAATGGTGATGACATCACGCACTCTCACTTCTGCTCTTAAACTTTTTTCCTCGGTTTTTCTCTTCTGCATTATCAGTTTTCAGCTTTCACAGACAAAGGTTACAATAAAACGGTAGAGAACATCGTCAGCTTTCGGAAAATGTGCTTTTCATTTCGATGGGGCTTATGGTTTTCAAAGGATTTAGCCAAAAGCACAAACAGTGCCACCCAATCCCCCATTAAAACCCATTGTGAGAGGGTTCCAGAATTGTCTGAGCAGACCCAGATGAAGGTTGTTTTTAACAGTGACCGTGACATCATTTTCTGTTTTTATTGTTTTTTACATAAAGTATATCACCGTGGTAGGTGAAGCTTTCTGCCACTTGTGGCGAAGAAATATTTCAGATATGACTTTTTTATGTATTGCACTGTTTCTGACACAGAGTTATGAGTTTTTTCTTATGTGTCTGTATACAAACAAATGTCTCTTCTCCCCCCCCCCCCCCCTCCCCCCCCCTCCCCCCCCTTTCATCTCTATGGAAACAGTATCAAACAGGCACAAACAAAAGCACAAGACGAGTCAGAAGGATACTGGACTGATCTGAATGATGACAAGTAATCCATGCCTTATTTTAACCCTTGTGCCCTCTTTGGGCATTTTTTTTCCTCAACTTTTTTTTTTTTTAATTTAGTGATCATTTTGGCAGTGTTACAGCTAAGTGTTTTAAACAATATTGTGTCTGGTACTCGGTACAGATTTATCCAAAAAACTTTGAAAGCTGAGTATTATGTCAGACTAAATTTCTTGTAATGTTACCAAGCAACAACAACCAAGCAACAGCAATCAATAATAAAACATAAGTTATTAGGTTATTATATATTTTTTAGCATGTTTAGTCCTGCTTTACGTTGTTATTCTCTTGGATTTTTGCTTTTCACATTCCTCCCTGTTGATCCCATCAGATGAACAAACAGCCCAAAAACCTCTGCTTTTGCTCCTTGGACACCAGGCTGCTTTTAATTCTGTGTTTGCGTCTCACACCACATTTATTTTTCCACACGTTTAGATCCAAAGCAATCACACTTGACTCAATTGTAATGGTATCAGTAGTGGTACTTCAGCGTTACAGCTTCCTGACTATTAAAAAAAAGCGCTAACTGCTTGTAGCACTGAGTCAAATGCACAGTCATGGGGAAGTAGACCTGTACAGTCATCTTACGAACAATCCCATTACTTTTAGCAGCTCTGCTCTAATTGGATTAGACCACTGACCAGAGCAGCATGGCCACACTGTGTAATCCTCCTCACCTGATAGAGGACACGTGCATTTGTCAGTGATGCTTCCTCTCTTTATAACCAAAGCTGCTGCTTCTGTTTACTGCATTGAACACTATAATTTAAATATAATATGGTTTATCTGTGGTGCAGTACATGTTGTATATTGTGCCATGATGTGTGTGTAAGTGTGGCATAAATGAAAGTGTAGCCTGATAATCCATTTAATCCTTCTCACCTGACAGCCATCTGTTGCTGTGAAGACGCTAATTTGCAAACCTCATCTGATCTGTCCTTTAATCCTTTTTTTTGTGTTTTTTATCGTTATAGAATTAGTTTTGAAGTTTTTGTCCTAACCACTTTACTATCGGTCCTTTTGCAGCTGTTGTGTATTTAGTCATTTTGCAACAGGAACAAGCAAAATACTACTACAACTCCATGATTGCTTCGAGAAGGTTTAAAGTTTTTTTATTGTTTATGGGTTTTTTTTTTTTGTTTTTTTGGTGTGGATTATACCAAGGGGTAAAATTAAAAACGGAATGTCTGGACGAGAGGCGCGACGTCAGGGTAGTTCTCGCGTGTCACATATTTGTGTCCATGCCATGCCGTTTGAGCACGTGCTCACTCTCGCACGCGTTTTGTTTACATATGGCACAGAGAGGAGTACGGGGTGAGTGGGGGCAATGACTTTAACATTAAATTAATAGACTGGATATTTGTTACAGATATCTTTAACTCAGTTTTTCCTATTCAGAATTGTATTTGTTTATATAAATGACGCCATCATAACCGCAATTATTTCGATATCCATGACGTATGTCTTCCTATTCAAAACCGTAAATCATTCTTTCTTCGAAAAATTACGTAATTTTGCTATTCATTTGTATTGGGCCTTCAGTTTTAGCTATTCACAATGTAATTTCATATGTCAAGAATGTTATGGATAACGGCAATATCCAATATCTTAATATTGGGGAATCCTATATCTACAATGCAAATGTTACTGGTTGAGATTTTATTTTCAGAAATACATACTAAAAAAATTAGTCAACAGATATCCACCATGCATTTATGGACATCTGCTGTTGCAGTATTTCTAATAATAAATACTAAATGTATATTTGAAATAAAATTTTGACTAGTCATCTTACAAATTACAATTATCTGACTTTTTTACCAGTCATTTATTTTTGCATATTCAGAATTATTTATGAATATTTGGAATGCTTTTTCATTTGGGATATCTACATTTAGTTTTGACGAGCTTTGACTAAGAGAAATGTTGTTATGAATATCTAAAATGTAAATACATTTAGGAGTGTGGTGCGATTTAATGTTAAAACAGCTTGCCTTGTAAGTCTACAGCAAAACACACAGGATAGGTTTCAACACACCATAAAAAAAGTCTTACTAGAACTGAAAGATATTGTTCTGTTTTCATGTGTTTGATGATAAAATGTGGTTTTAAAAGTTGAATGAACACAGCAGTGAAAATACTGTAGGCTGTGTTCAGTAATAGCACTGAAGAAGACGAAGCTACGTTAGTTATTTTAGCTGCGTTTACTTGATGTATTTCTCTGTTTTCTGTAGAAATACATCGGTTCGGAGGCTTCTGTGGAGGGTTTTATACATTTAGGCCCGAAAAAATAGAAGCATTAAAATACGCATTACGCCGTGTGTCACAAATGTGGGTCTCTAGACACCATGGTAAATTTTTTCTTCCAGGTACGACTGTCTCCTCAGGTGTGGAAGTGTAGTTCAATTTTGACTTTGTCATGAATGTCACCCTCATCTCCCTTTGTCCAGCTTTTACTGGATATTCCTGGAGACACATTGAAGCCAACAGAGTCATGTGGAACACCTCAACAGCGTTCAGGGATAATCTGCTGATTCTTGACCTTTCCCTCTGATTCTAACCTGCATGCCCTGTTAATATTTGACTGCCAGCTGGCTAATTGTGTAGCCTAACCTGCCTAGCAGCATGCTTCTCTCTTCTCGCTGTTAGACCACATAACTATAGGAATGACTTATGCGATTCATCTGAACATCTTCTTTTCTGTGATGATTTGATGTTCAGAGGGGTTGATGTTTAGGAGGGTTATTGGCTTACCCTTTGTGCTTAAAAACTCAAATCTTATATGTCTGGGCTTCATTGCGAATGCATAAGTAACTCTTCAAATAAAGCATAGATGAAGTAATTCTTAGTAGAAAAAGAACACAGTATGTCACTGTGATACAACAGTAATATTGATAGTGGTTTATCAATGTTGTTTCACTGTGACAAAGCTACTTTTGATCATTTTCTTAAATAAATGCAGTGCCAGAAGCAGAGTGAGGCAAACTCTCTGAAGCTGATTCCCTGAAGTGATGAAAAACACAAACTAGTTTTTTCTCACCTTTTTCTCTCTCTCACACACACACACACACACACACACACACACACACACACACACACACACACACACACACACACACACCAAACACATTCACAGTGTGTTTCTGTGTCAAATGCTCTGTTTCTTTTTTTCTTGAGTTCTTTCTTCTTCTGTGTTTTTCAAACACACAAAGAGTTCAAAGAACCAAGTCAAACACAAATGTTCAGCCATTTATCCATAAGCTCATTCATCTCTATGCTATCTACAAGCGTTAGCTGGAGCTGAATAGATCCACTAAAACCAGAATATCTAATGTTCTCAGGATGACACAGATTCACTAAATGTACTTTGATCTCAAAGCTTAATTCTCACATTAATGGCGCTTTTTTCATCCTAACACCATTAACAGAAGGGAAATGGTTAAAACTGACATAAGGTTTTTATTTGTTTAGTGCATTAAGCTAAAATTCTTAATGCAATCAAAATATTGGAAATGCCGAATTTTTATTTACCATTTTAGACAGTTACCCACAGGGTTAAAGTAGTTATGTGAATAAAAAGGATGACTTTTACAATTCTTAAAAAGATTGTTAGAGCTGTTGGGCTGTTGACATTGACTCGTTGCTAGCTGTCATGACTTGCGGTGATGGCAGGTAAATTGCAACTGTCATTAAGTGTGTTTTTGTGTGCGTGTTTTGTGTATTTCTTTTTAACATGAAACACTTACAAACCTTGTGGATAGAAAATAATTAAATGTTTTGAACATAAAATGTACAAACAATTTAGACTTTGAAATGCCATAAAGTTAAATAATCTGACAGTTTCCTTGAGATTTGAACGTGTTCAAACACACTAACAAATGACACTAACCATTATGCTGCAATATATTTTTTCCTTTTTCAGTAACTATTAGTCATTCTTTATTATCTGTTTTTCTTGAAAGAAAAGATTATAAATTAGATAAGTTAGATAGATTCTTAGAAGAAATAATTTCTTAACCATCCATTCCATACTTGGAAGCACATCATCCTGAAACCTCAGAGAAAGATCCTGTTAAACTGCAATATCTGTACAACATGAGGTTTGAATCACATCACATTATGTCCTTGCAAACACTCACAGAACTGTAGAGCCAAATCAGTCATATTATTAAAAAAATTAAAAAAATCATGGTCATGGCCAGCATCTAGACTTGTGTCCATTCACTTAAGCTGTCTTTATGAACACTATCTCAACCAGCCACTTGAAATGATTAACTGAAAACTTTTAGTCAAAATCAATAACACTGTGGGTTACTTAACTAATGATCTGATGATAATCATTATAAATTATTAAAGATGCTGCCTGGAGTCAATAGGGTAAACCTTGGTTTACTTTACTTGGTTTTGTAAATTATTAAAAGTTGTTGACTAATGTTATCTACTATATATAATTATATTTACATAACTATATACTATATTTTATACAATAAAGTATAGTTAAACATTAACATGAAACTTTCTTTTAAAGAAAGTAAAATGTCACCTAACGTTAATAATTCTTATCAAGATGTGATAATAAAAAACATTATTGCTTCAGTACCACAACAGTAATCCCTACAAAGTACTGAGGTGATGTCATACAACGGTCACACAGTTTTTCTATATTTTCACAGCCACTTTTTCCAAATAGTGTTTCTGAGGTCTCTGATTCCCTAACAATTAAACATATTTGATGAAAAGGTTGCTGAACGTGTTTAGTTGTGAGACTGTGGACTTGATTAACCAGACGGTTGAAAGTCTGCTGGCCTGTTCTCAGATTGGCAACACACCCAGCTACCAGCCTTGGATGACAATAAATCTATTTGCACAACCATGCAGCCACAGTTAGCTATAATTGCTCCACAACAGGGTGTATGTTAGAGAGAGAGAGAGAGAGAGACAGAGACAGTGTGTGTGTGTGTATGTGTGTGTGTGTGTACTCTGAAAGGGTACACCCATTGATACCAGGCCAGCTGAGAGCACAGAGCAGGTTATCCAGCATTTATGTGACTTTCAGCATGAAGGCCTTTTTTTCTTATCGTACTGCATACTCCCAGCTCTGATATGGTTGGAGTTGGACTGTCATGCTATCTTTTTTATTCATATAGCTCATTACATGTGGTGTAGATATGAACTTCTTGCCTGCACATTTGGGTATTATTACAGGCCTACAGAAAGACATCTTGTTTAACAATTCATTATTCGTAAAACAATTAGAAATGCAAAAACAATTAGTGGAAGATTCATTATTTAACTAAAAGAAAATGTGCTATTGTCAGCTATTTGACAAATTGATATTAATTATTTAAAGTTATACATGAAGCAGATATAATAAATAGTTGTTCTGTTCATTTTCTTTATTACAACTGTTAGAATGTGCCGTCTTCATCAAAAGTTTTCGTTTCTTGAAAAATTGACAATCTTTCTTTGGGATTTAAATTATTATAATCACGATATAAGTAAAAATAATTGTCTTAGTAATTGGCAGCCTAGCATTCCATAGTGCATCCTAATATTTAGTTTGATTGTGGGTTAAGGAATATTGTAAGCTTTAGGACTGTACGCTAGTACTTTCAGGGCTGATCAAACCCTTTTGAAAGTTGCTCATTTCAACATGGCAGATGCTTGGCAAACAGGTTTATAACTGACAAACTGAGGGCCACATAGTTAAACCCCCTTTGGCAAGACGATAAGCTCAAACCACATCTGTCTTTAACTTATGTTCAATTTCAGCATAGAGATAATGTTGTTATCTCTAAATGTTCTTGTTTTTAACGCATGAAATTAGCCAAAAATAATTAAAAACTACAGAAACTTTTCCTCACTGTGTTTTCCGTTTCCTGGTCGGTAGAGATTGGTCCTTTGTTTCGTCGAGGGATGTGATTGGCTATGTGGCCGTCATGCGAGCTGCGTCACTCAATGATTGCCTCCCTTGGATGTCTCAGAGTCCAGTCAGTGTAGTGACGGTGGGCAAACGTTCAGAGTCGATAAGACAGGAGTAGACTCTACAATTCTCTCTTAAGTCACCTCACATTACCCAGGATTCCTTAAGACACCGGATCTAGGTAAATTTCGCAACTAACAGATGTCATTGTAAACTATAATTATTGTTAATTTATTCTTGTTTCAGGCTGTTCGATTCACCCAAGACTTTCCTGGCGTAACGTTAACGCCTCTCTGAATATAACCTGCCAGCTAGCAGCTTTGCCATTTAGCTAATTCAGTCAAAACAGCAGAGAGGAGCAGTGCTAGCCAGCTTTATGTCTCACTTTTCTCTTAACTGGAATTATAATTCTTATAGGAGCTACATTTAGTATACTTAATGGTAATAGGTCGATATGGTAAGCTGTCAAAATAAACAGAAGCTCACATAAAGAGTTATCACGCTTTATTCGGTTGTGGCAGCTCTTGTTAGCAGACTAGCCAGCTCGCTAGGTTGGTGTAAACAAACCAGCATCACAGCCTGTCGACGGGCTACAGCCCCCTTCTCGTTTTACCTCTGACAACACAATTTGTGTTAAATGTAAGGTGACTTGTTATAACAACAGCTTGATATTATGCAAATATAAACCCTCATCTGTGTGTTGCCGCTGTCAACAACAAGGTAGTCTGGCTGGAGTTTCGGGTTTCTTTGTCTTGCTTGCTCGTCAGTGTTATGTTGACGCCGATAGACTCTCTTGGAGTTTACAGTACTGGCTAGTGTGGCTGTTTCTACGCACATCACCGTAGTTGTTTTTGTACGTGAGTGGTTGGAAGAAACTATATTATTTTGCAGAAAAACATTTGTTATTAGCAGTCAGCCAACCTTCAATATTTTTTCCAAAGTATTATGAGAGTCAGCACTTACCACCTTCAGCACAACTCAAAATGCACAGTGGTAACAATTAAGTATAGATGGATGGGTGAGGGAGCGTAAATGTTAAATATTTATTTTATTGTGTAACATTATCCTTATAGCTATGACTGCACATTCTACGTTCATGCCTATCTCATTTCAGTGTTCTTTTGAATGTTTAGTTTGCCACAAAGCATGAGGTAATATCTTAAATGTTTTATGCGCCGGTTCGCTGATAGCTTATTGGTCTGGAACCCAAACTTTATATCCACGAAAACGCTCCAAGCTATTGCCTTTCTTGAGATTGCCCCATAGATATTTCATGGAGCAGTATGTGTGTTAAATCCCTTTTGTTTGCATTTTTAATCAGTAACCAGAAAAGTACAGACGGGGTTCTCATTATCAACTTAACAGCACCAGAAAGAAACTTAAACCCGTTATCTGTAAATCTAATTACACATGCGTTACCCATCACTGCCGTCATTCCCAAACTTTTCCTGTGCATATAAATGTAGTCCTGTATCACACATAGAAATGGAAAACATATTTATCATTCTTATGTATAGCAACCCAGCAGAAAGCGGCGTATGCTCACTACCACATTACTGGAAAGTGATTTATTTGAGAATTGTCTCACTTCTTTCAGATCAATAAAATCAGGAAATTTGCAATAATTTCCTTTGGGAAGATTAATTTAGATTACACAAATCAGTTGCCAGAATTATGTTATGTGGAGATTGTGAAACCACTCTTACTTTGCTAGACATGGCTGTTGAGCAATAATTCACATTATTTTACTACAGCTTTCAAAGTATTTTTCAAAATATTATGTATAATGAAGTCAGTGTCTGACGATGTCCCAGGTGGGAGAGCAGCTAAACATAGCTTCTAGGATGGAACTGTCATTGTGAAATTGATTGATCATAAGACAGTAGCTGTTTTCTCTTTTATGTTTCCTCATTTCTGTTAGTACTTTTTTCCTTCTCTTAGAGCAGTGCTGTGTGTATGTGGTGGGAAGAAAAAAACACACACAAACAAATGTAAAAACTAACCAAAATGCTGCTTTGTTTATGTTAGGTTGTTGCATAAGGAAGAATGTACACACACACAAAAACACTTCCAGTGAAACCCAGCTAAGCCTGTCACTAGTTCATTATTTTGTCCTAAGGCACAGAAGATTTCTTAAGCATATCTGAATGTGAACAGAATTAAAACAATGTTTGTGTCAGTATGTGTGTGAGTTTGTGAGGATGATCGAATCTACAACATTTCTGCACAACCATTTCTTCTTCTTTTTTTAGCAGAAATCCCTTAACTTTGCTTGTTATAGCTTCTCGTTTTTTTTTACTTCTTACAGGACAAAAATGAGCAATGATGACATTACAACCATTTTTTGTACCATTCTTTAGATTATTTAGTAGATGACTCTTAATGCTGTGACACAGTTTAAATTAAAACAAGACATCTCTTAAACTACTCTATTTTTATTGGAGGTACTAACCCAATTTCCTACCCTGGTAAGGAGCTGAGTAAAAAATTTCCATTTAGGTAATTTACTATTTATATTGATCCTCCTTTATAGTGCAGTAACTAAGTAAACAATCTTAATATAGTCAGTTTATAGTTTATATGTTTAGTTGACCATCTCATCAAAACCGTCATGGGGCCTATTTGTATCTTAGCACAACCCACCTTTGAATTACCACTCAGTGCTTAAAAACCAATGCATTTGGTTGTTCTGTTTTCACTTAGCATAACCAACAGCACACTGACCTTGTTGTGGTCTGTGTGTGCTCTGTGTTCAGATACTGGTTCAGTGCCATTTACAGACACTCATTAGTGTCTTTGAATATATTTCAGTGGAAGTTAGGACAGGATGGGTCTGGTTTTCTTGCTCATTGTTGTATTGTGGAGGTACATTTATTTGTTTTCCAGGTTTTTGAAAAGCAGATTGACCATGATTCCATACTCCATATTGTAAGCAACAAAATAACATAACTTGAACTGAAGGGTCCTCCCAGTGATCTCATCTTGAGGCAGCTAGACATAGAGAGGTATTTTGATATAGGGTTTTGATAAGTCAATGGGAAGTTTAATGGCCTTTATGTATATGTACTACCCAAATTAGAACCAAAAGAACCAAGTTCAAAATCAGTTAAGGCGTCCTTTAATAATACTTTCTCTTTTGGGGGAGCCACACAAAAGCTGTGTGTTTGTAGGAGTAATTGGTTTGCTTCATATCAAGCCAAGTAAAGACTGTTTAGAACTGGCATCTGTCCTCTGGCTGAGGACATTGGAATGTTACATATAGTAACGTATGGCCGGTTATTGTTGACACTGTATGTAATCATCAGTCACTGTCTTGGTACTAGAGTGTTTAGGAGAAATGTACTTTTTGTATGTTACTTATGGAATACGTTATTCGTGACATTTACTCTGTAGACACACTCACTTTCATGTGGGTTTCAGTTTACTTGGTAGTAACTGTATAACACATCTTTTTTCAATGTGTACGCTGTGAATGAGAGAGCAAGAGTATACGTCGTTCATGTCACACTGGCTCTCATTGTTCATCATGCCATCATAAGACTGCTGGCAGCCACATCAGCAACTCAGTGCTGTACCAGGACACGGAGGTCACTGGAACTCACACACACACACATACACACACAAGATATTTTTTTGATACTTATATATCAATATGGATAAAAAGGAAACTAGGACAGTGTTTCATGGCAAACATGCTAAACAGGTCTTGCAGTAAGTCTAAGGAAACTCCACCCATGTGAATCTCTAAGTAGGCTAGTATGAAAAGTAATTATTTTGGCTGACTAGGTGTTGCTGTGTGGAGATGGAGAATTTAAGGTGTGTTATCAGTAATATCATGGTAGCGCGGGTATGTAACTGTGTGGTAATGTTTAAGTGCAGGTCTCAGTGTGAGCACCCAGTCCCAGTGAATAGTAAAAACAGTCATGTGGTCTCCACCAGCAGGTTTAAGTCACTGCTGTCCCAAATACAAAAGTAGACCTATTCATCTGCCCCTTGCCAGAGGAAATCAGACATGAGAAAGCAAATGTTGTCTACCTCCATAAAACAGTTAAAGGAACAGGCAGTGAATAGACAGTGGAGAACAGAGTTAAGGTGTAGTTAACTAAGTAATAATAGCCAGAAGTAGATTTACGTAAAAATGTAATTCATTACACTACCTTTTTGTGCCATTGCTAGAATTCAGATTCTGAGTAAATATGTAATGTTTTTGTGTCAGACTTTAAAAAGGGAAAGATCTATGCCCTGCCCTACTGTGTGTGCAGTTTTATTTCCCTTTTGTTCCTTATCTCTCCCTATTTCTCTCTTTGCTCAGTTAGTTTTTAAAGACAGTGTACAGTCTGTCCGCACTACTTGTGTTAAAATTGCTTTTTTCAGTATATGGAGCAAAGGCACAGTTGACCTTTGTCCTACATTTGTTTTCTGCTCAATGAAAGAAAAAGGGAAAACATTGCCCTCCCTAAAATAGTCTATGACCTACAGCTTAATGTGTCATTACACAAACACGCACACACTTATGCAGTCTACAGGCACAGCTGTCTAAGTAGTAGTTGCTGCAAGGCAGGTCTATGAATCATATCTTCTGCCCTGCTCTTCCTTGATATCTTCTAACATCTCTTTTAATCTTTTTCCTTTAGTTGGCAAAAGTTAAACTTTCAGTAGTTTCTGTTATGCCTTTATCTTCAGTCCACCACATCACAAAACACAGTTTTTTCCCCAAAGTTAAATATACAGCTTTGTATTCCAGCGGTTCAGAAATATACACATCTAAAGGTTTTTGATCAAGCTTGATTTTTGATAAAGCCTTCTCATTTATTGTAATTTCATAATGATGACTACCTGAAATGCTGGACATAACATGGTGGATGTGAAATAATTACAGGCATGACAGATGGGCCCCTCAACTGAAATTTTTAATTTTACTTCCACCTTGTATAGCTGCTGCCATGGTTCAACACTGACTCTATCTCTTTAGGTAAAAGAAAATCAATTCCCAGTGGCATGTTCATTTGTGTTTTTTTTTTTCATCTTAGTTCCTGTTGGGTTGGGTTGTCTATCAGTAGCCACTATTGATTTTTGGAGCCATTTATTCACAGCTCTGTGAATGACAGTGACTGACTCCACACTACTTTGGACTGCAGTCAGCTGTCTTAGGCCTGTGTGCATAAGAGAGAGAGAGAAAGAAAGTGAGTGAGACAAATTGATAAATATGGGGACAATGAGCATGAGGAAATGCTGAGCACATACCTGTGTGGAACAGTGCACATTAATACTAAATGACCTTGTGTGTAGCCTGCTAGCATGTTAATCTTTGGCTGTTAACATGCATGTAGTTACTGTTAATCCACAGGAACAGTTTGGGATTAAAAGAAAATAGGTCATTAGTTTTAGACATGTCATGTGTGTCAAGTGTTGAACAAGCTGAAATCTAGACTCAGTGGTCACAGGGTGATCATATAGTCATTAGGATTTATCCACTGTTAATAATAAATGGCTTTTCCTGTCATTGCAGTCCATCCAAAGTACCAACAGATAGATTACTAGTGTGTCTTAAAAGTGGGTGAAAGGTGATAAGCAATGGTTAATGTCATTGTATATTATCTTTTCTACCACCTTAGATTTAACATTTTTGGCTGGTGTCCAATGTAGACATTTTATATTGACAGTAAATGTTTTATAGGGATAATTTGAAATTTTGGCAAATAAGCTAGTTCACATTCTTGCTGACAGTTGGATAAGATAAGAAATGTTATCATTTATATTTATCAGCCTGGTAGCTTAGTGGGTAGAGCAGCACGATGGTATGCAGAAGTTGCGGGATTGAATCCCAGCCTACCCATTCAGTGCTAGCCCATC
Source organism: Channa argus (assembly GCF_033026475.1). NCBI lineage: Eukaryota > Metazoa > Chordata > Actinopteri > Anabantiformes > Channidae > Channa > Channa argus. Next base: position 9,806,088 of record NC_090217.1, read on the forward strand.
CCACTGCCCACTGCTCCTCCAAAGAGGGATGGGTTAAATGTAGAGAAAGAATTTCATTGCAACATATATGTTCAGTATGTATATGTGCTCTATGAAATTAAAGGTTGTTCTAATCTAATATATTTCACTGTCAAAATGACAATTTGTCATTTTTATGGTAAGCTATTTTACTTCTTCTCATCCAACTCTCAGCATGAAATCAGGCACATGTATTTTCCAAAAGTGTTTACTATGCATGTGCACTATTTATAAGAAATACAAGACAAAGTATATTTCTCACGCAGGAGAATTTCTATTTTACTTCATATCTTGTGTCTTTGACATTCTATTTTTAACATTGTGTGTTATACAACAAAGACTTTATTTAAATGGATTAAAAAGCATCAAAAATACTATTTTTAGATCTATAACATCTTGTGTCCTACCCAACGCATGTCATGGTATTACAGCCTGCCAGACACACATTGTACTGTCAGCTGTCATGGATATACACACACTTACAGCACTGCAGATATTGACCTCTGGGTCAAGTCAGTAACATCAATATTAAATGCTCAATAACATCAACGGTTAATGGACAATAAGGTTTATAAATGGCATTGCTGTCATAGTCTCAGGGCCAGACTAAAATGTCAAGATAATAAAATATTAAAAGTGAATAGAAGATTTCAATGAGTGCATTGAAAGATTATTGCTTTATACAGTTGCTGACAGATTGCCTGCTTTGCTTTATCTATTAAAGGAATGGCTGAAAAGCAATGGTTAGTGAGCATTTTCATTAGCCAAGAAAGAAAAGTGTTGCTCATGTCACATCAGCAGAGATGTTTTTTATTTATAGTTATTTATTGCTAAATCTCTTTCCAAACTAGTTTACCCTGCAGGTCATTTACCTGGTTTCGTCATGCTCAGCAGTTTTTATTCTTTATGTCTAGTCCTTTGTCCCAGAGGAAGTGTCGGGTGATTTGGTGGTATTTTCTGACTTGTTGTAACCCCAAGAAAATGGGGCAGATGGTAAACCTGTAATTGGCTAATTTCATGGTGGTTGAGTGTGGAAAATAACTGAACCTCGCACCACGAGATAAACAGGAAAAAAATCATAGTGCATTCAACATTCACAGAGCTTTTTTAAGCCAAAATAATTGTGATCATACAGATACCCTCCATATAAGATCTTGATGAGTCATCTCACATCCTGTTCTCAGTAGACATTATGTGTCAGCTGTGCTCTCAGAACTGAAACTTTACCATTTGGATTTGGCTCAGACTATGGGAAGCCCCTTTTGGCTTGCGTGTGTGAAAGAAATATTTTTTTTCCCAGTATCTGATGTTCCATCACAGTGAGGCTTTTTAACAGATAAATATGGTGACAGTCTGTTTTGCTGTTTGATTGTGGAGTTGGTTCTTGCAAGGAGTTCCAGTGAGGATGTGTGTATGTACTTGTGTGCTCAATGTTTTTTACCTTTTCGTATGAATAATTTGCTATAGAATTCTTGATGAACACTAACAGTCATGCAGCTATTGTTGCAAAGACAATGAAAAAACACCACAACTGTTCTTCCATACACTATGTTTTATTGCATCACTAATTGTTTTTGGCTAAACTGCTTAAACCTTGTTGATGTCCAAGGCTGTCTCCAGCGTAAACACTTAATGAAGGGATTAATATCTTTAGGTCACCCATAGAGTGAATTTAAAATTTGTTAGGATAATGCACACATATCATAAGTGGAGTAAAATATATCGTGAGGATTTAGTTTAAAAGATTTAGACTGGAAAAGACTGGACCAGTACAATGGTTGCCCTTGGTGACTGGGTGGGGCCACACCTGGTTTGGTGGGATTTGATCCTCTGGCCTTCTGTTCTATCTATTGAGCCACCAGGCCTGCGTTCCAAAACACTGATATTGTGATATTATATACACTGTGTTGATGTGGAGTAGTGTTAGCTGTCTGTCGGTGTGTACAGGTCATTTGTTGTTTGAAAACACATAGAGCCCAGCAGTGGTAAGTTGTCCAAATTGTTGGTGATCTAAAATAAAACAAAAAATGACGTGTCTCTTCAAGGTCAGAACTTAATTATTACGTTAGTAAGTACACAGTGAGATGGTCCAATATGGTTGGCCAACACAAGTGTCTGTAATCTTTTTTGCTCCATTGCGTATCAGAGCCTAGTAGAAAAAACCTTTAGAGCTATTTCACCTGTCAGGAGAGATGTTTGTTCTTGTGTGGCAACTAGGCAATAAGAAAGTTATTCTGAGAATTGACTACAATGGCAAAAGGTATTTTATTCCTCTTATTCCCTAGGGGATAAGGGCTCTGAATGGAATCTCAGTTTTCATTGTGAGAGGAAATGACTGTGCAGTTACTCAAAAATTATGTGTAATTTTCAAAAAATAGAACATTAGGGGGAAGCGGACGGAAGGGAAAAGGGAGAGATAGATTGGACAATCACTGAGTCTTGAAGTGTTTGATTTTGATCAGGAAACTTGGCCTCAGGCCAGTCATCTCAGTTTAGCTCAAAAGAATCTTCATCATCATCATCATCGCACCACAAAATAGTGGCACTGTCAGTTGGTTGATGGAGTTTGGAAACTGTATTTTTCCATTGACTTTTTTATGATTTTTCTTGTCATTTTCTTCCTTGTCTCTTTTTCTTGTCACTCTTCTTTATTTTAGTATATCATTGCTCCTTCACCATCACTACCTGTGACGTAAAATTCCTTCTTGTTACTTGTTCTTATTTACTGGAAAAACTGTAACTTGCTCTACTCACCTGTTCTCTGAAAAAAACTGTTCTTTGTTAAAGCAACTGTAAGTAAATTACTAAATGAGAAAATGTAATGTAAATGTAAGTACAGCTTTGCAAGTGTGACATGTGTTTTCACTTTTGCTTTTCAATATTTTGGTTGTAGTTCTAAAAGATAAAGTAAAAACACATTTAATAATCATAAGTGATCAGATGTAAAAATCCATTATATTCCATCTGATTTGGCTTTTAACAGACAGTCACTATTGTACTATATGAATATGCAGTGTGTACAAGGCCTTGGAAATAAATCCCACGCCACCAGGTGTGGCCCCACCCAGCCACCAAGGGCAACTTGGTGCCGGTCCCAAGCCCAGATAAAAAAATGAGAGTGTTGCGACAGGAAGGGCATCCAGTGTAGAAAGAGCTCATGCCAAATCAACATGCAGGACACGCTCTGCTGTGATGACCACTGAAGGGACAAGCTGAAAACAGTTTTTTAGTGTATCAGTGAATGTCAGAACAAATGTTTTAAAAAAAAAACCTTTGCTGCTCAAATACAGGCAGCTGCTGAGCAGCAGTAGTGAGAAGAAGCCAGCTTTCTGTTGCTCTGTTGCTCTTGACTGTTAGATAAAGTACAACAAGAATTATCACTTTCATGGCGAGTAAATATTAGGTACTTGGTTTGTATTTCAGTAGTTTGCATGAATGCCTTCTTTTCCACTGCATTGCTGTCTGCATGCTTACATCAGCCTATTATAAATGATGTCTTTAGCAGTTTGCGTGTATGTTTACTGGTACATGCTGCTCTGTGTGTGTGTGTTAGCACAGAAGCGTGGTGTAGATGAAATGGTGTAGTGCTCAGAGGCACGTTTACATTGACTTGGTCCCTGTGGACTGGTATGTGTGTTGTGTGATGTGAATGTAAAGCTGCAGTCCGTGAGTGAGTAAGTGGGTGTGTAGAAACATGCTGTGAAAACATGCCCATATGAATGAGTCTGGGTCAAGTACCAGTGATTAGTTTTACTCCTACAAAGTGTCTTCACAAGGACAGAAAAACATCTGCTTGCTATACTTTCATGTTTGTTTAAAATTTAGGTTGTGATAAAGGTTCATTCATTGATCCATCTAACCACTTATCCTGTTCAGGGTCACAGGGTAGCTGGAGCCTATCTATCCAAGCTGTCAATGGCGGCAAGGGGCAGGGTACACTCTGGATAGGTTGCCAGTCTTACTTAGGGCCAACACAGAGAGACTTACAGAGACCTCAACCATTCACACTCACTTTCATACGGTACCTACAGGAAGTTTAGAATCATCAATTAACCTAACATGCATGTCTTTGGACTGTGGGAGTAAACTGAATTCTCCGGAGGAAACCCTCATAAGCACAGGGCCAAATGCAAACTCCACACAGAAAGTGGCTTTAACTTGGCAGCCATTGTTAGAAATTGACTTTATTTTAGTGGAATTGTCCCACCGAGTGGCATTTCCCTGTAAATCAGGTGTTAAGTGAAACAGTGAAATGGTTAGAGAAACATGAAGTAAAAACATGTACTTCTTATCTGTTCCTGTCCTTGACACTTTTTGTCGCTAAGCAACTCACCATGACAGCAAGTTTTCAGTCATTTAGTGGTTGCCGGTGTTAGTAGATGCAGTATTTTATGACACTCATAACTTGGGAAGTTTTTTAATTGATGACTTTTTATCTTTAATTCAGAACTCTGAAGCAAAAGGCTGTGCATTTTTACAGAGATGCATTTTTTAATTTAAGAATAAACAAAATAAGACCAAGTGTTTCTCACTTTCCTATCTTTTTTGCCCAATTTCCTTCTCTGTCTTCATCTCTATATCTGTCTGTCTAGGTCACAAAGTCCCAAGTGAAAGAGTCATTCAGTCCAAAGCCTTCAGCCTTATCAGAGGAGTTCAGGTTGGCCATGAGATTTATGCTATTATCTTATTCTGCTTATAACTGATACAATTTTATCTTCTTACTTATGGCTTTACTTTTTCAGTCCTATCAGGTTTGCTCTCAGCTGGATTTAGAAGTTTATCTACGGAGTCTTCTTTGCAGTCCCAGCTGCATTTGTTCCAGTTTTTAGTGTAGGTTGGTCCGGCACTTCAAGCTGGACGAAGGAGAGACGAGTGGGGCTGAGGCCCCTGCTTTCGTGCTGCGACACAGAACTTCAAACCTTGTCGAACACACGACAGAAAATACTCATAGAGATCCCATGAGTTCCTGGGAAAAAGGAAATACAGCCACCTCAGGTTTTTCAACAAGTCACCTCAGCGCCACAGAGTGCCACTCACACAATGGGGTGAGTATCAACACATACATGTATGCTATTACCTGATTGGATTCTGCCATGTGGTGTGGTAACCCTCAGCTGTTCACTCACACCTGCACATACATAATTAAATAGTTTTTGTTAGCAGGGAAGTATCATATTCTAAAAGCAAAAAAAGTTAAAAGCAAAGTACAATACACTACGTTTCTCTCTTCCACTCTCTAACTCACTCACTAATCAGAGACATTGTTTTTAGGTTTTGTGCTGTGGTTTAATCACTTGATTTTATGGTTTAGCACCAGAGGCTGTTTGGAAGTCACAGAGCTGCTGTCTCTTAGAGCAGTCTTTCAGAAGGAGTGCCCCAGAACTTATTCAGGTTTAAGATACTATGTTAGTCTGGTTGTTGCCAACCTATACTTCTCATTTTAGTGTGATCACAGCTATTAGCAATTGGAGAAAGAAGGGATGGTGTAGCCTGTGGGCTCCAGGTTTGTGCTTGTTAAATGAGTTATAGTCTTAATTTTATTGGTTTGGAGCTTATACTGGTACAGGTACAGAAAAAGGCATCGATGTTGCCACTCTGAGTTCTTTACCTCAGCTAGACTCTGTCTGCTCTCCTCCTGACATGCAGTGTCCCGTCTGTGTGTGTGTGTGTGTGTGTGTGTGTCACTCCAGCACAAAAAGCAGAAAAAAAGGGAATAGAACTCATAATTAACACCATAACTATATTTTCAGATTGGCTAATCTCACTCTTTTCTTTTTTTTTTAAGTGGTAATACAAATGCTGAGCCCCCACACTGGCCCCCACACGCTTTACGCTTTAGTCGAATATGTGAAACGCTCTCCCTATCGGGCCCTACTTAACTATCAAACCTTGATATGGAATGACAAGGCATTTTTCAATATTCAGCAGATGGAAGCAGTTTGGTTGGTGCCATCAACATATCGAAGTCAACATAACAAGTCCTACTACCCACTGCAACTGCTACTACCCAAACTGCTGTTTGTTCAGTCAGAAGCTGGAAGATATTGTACTAAATGATTTTAGAGTAGATGAAGACAAAATGAATTGGTGTCTTCCAGCTTCTGAATGATCTGAAATTGATCTGTAATTTTTTGTGTATATTGAATGTGCTGGTGGGTCTACTGTGGGCCATCCTACCAGCTAGAAGTGCTCAAAAAGCATCTAAAGAGTGGCTCTCTGATCAAGTGTAGTAGTTAGGATTCTGTTTCTGAGAATTCTTAAGCCTGTCAACCTCCACCACCTCCACTTATTATTGACAACCTCACCACTTTCAAGGCTTTCAAACTCCATGAGTCATTCTGGGCTACAGTAATTAGCAGTGCATTATAAGGGTTTTGGCTCAGCTTTGCCTGAAGTTTAGTTTCAGGCTAAAGTGATGTGGATATTGAATGTGTGCAAGCTTCATAGCCCCTAAAAATAGCCCTCTGTGTCTACACAGACATTTTCCTGGAAGGAAACCAAACACATTACCAAAAGTCTGTGTGACTGGCATTCAATGAAGGCAAGGTTGCTGATTGACTTGATCAAACAAGTGTGCCACACACTCTCCCTCAGAGGCATCTGTCATGTTCCTTTGTAGGTGCGTGTGTGTTTCTGTGTGTACAGACAAAACTGCAGCTCAGTTGTTGAGTGTGAAAGACAATCAGCATGGAGCCATTGAGTTGAAACACAATAATGTTCTTGTATTTATTGAGTGTGCTGGTGTTTTGTTTGTGCGCACTCTTTTCACCTGCAGCTACACAACAAGGATACCCAAGATGCTAGAAACCCCATTCCTAAGTCAGCAATCAGGTTGTGACTGTGTGGCTTTGAGTTTTGAAACCTATTAATTTGTTCAGGTTTCAAGTTTTTAGATCTTTCAGAACCAGTCCATTAAAGATTTTAATATTTACATTTATTCCCAATTACATCACACAGTTCAGAAATTTTAAAATCTCAGCCTACCACTACCACTATGAATTATTACATATTGACATTTCTTGATCAGAAATAGGCCATTAATGTTACAAGTCTCTTTAACATAATACAACAGCTGTTTCCAGGCTCATTAATGTTGAATTAAGTTTCTTTTCTAGATAATTTAATTCAATTCAGCTTATAAAGACTTAGAAAAATTGTACCTTATGCAGTCAGATTCAATTGAATGTTTGTGTCAATGCAGTTAAAAGAATCTAGACTTTAAGGAGAATAGAGGAAAGTTCCTGCTGAGCACTAAAAACACAACAAACAACAATCCCTGTAAACCATAAAACAAACTTAAGATCTAGTGTAATCAGATGAACAAGAATATGTGACAGTCAGCCAAACATTCAGGGAATTTTATTGCACACACCCTTTGACCATGAAGAACAAAACAAGGGAAATACCAGTGAATGATGAAAAAACACCTGTTATTGTGGGCTTTTAAACCCTCTGCACATCCTTTCTTTGTGTTGAAGGTTTTTATTTCTTTAATACATCGACAACCGGTCTCTTGATGCTGAATGTTCAGTTTTAATTCCTCTCATTGTACAAGTAATCCACAAACACAATCCTTTAGTTATTCTAGCAATTGTATTATCACTATGCGTCAAAATCTCCAGACACGTAAGATATAAATAATTACTTATAATACTGATATCCTGCGACCTCCGAGATTATACAGTGGAAAAGGGATTTTGTACATTTGTGTTTCCAATAAGAAGATGCAAGCAGAGTAAAAAAACTGTTAAACACTTGATGTCCAAATTATTATATTGGATATTATAGATGTATATCACTCATTGAGTTGCAGCTAAATGTTTAATCTTATACTTTGATATTTTGAGAATATGGGTGTGTTCAGAACTTTTCAGTCTTTTCAAATTCAGAAAACATTGTGCATGTGTGAGTCACATGTTAAGTCTCTCCATCTGTGCTGTACAGGGGTTACACTGTACAAGGGTGAGCTCTTTCACTATTGGTGCACAGAGTTTCAGCTGTATTCCTATTGGCTGGCAGCTGTCTCTTGAATCCTGATCTTGATTAGACTGCCAGCATGTGCCTTTGTTTACCTTAAGGCTTAAGATTGATGTTTTACTGTAAGACAAAACATTTTTTCAGCTTTCTTTGCTTTACTTCCTGCTTAAACGTATCCTGTACTAGCTGAATGTAGAGCTCAGCAGAACTAATTAGAGCAGGAGTTCTTCATAGCATTCACAAAGGTGTCATTAGTCAGGTGGAATCTTTAGTAACATGTACATACAAAAAGGTAAATGAGTCATAGGGGAGCTGGATATATGTTTTTGTAATAGTGTGTGAGACTGTGGATGAGATTGGTCTTTAAAGACTTGACTGTCTATCTATCTATCTATCTATCTATCTATCTATAGATACATACATTTTTAAACCAGATAACTAATAGAACACTTTTCAGAATACATTGAAATTAAATGGTATATCATATTCATGCTAAGAAACAAGTTAAAACTTAAACTGATTACAAATGAAGATTTATCCCAACTTTTGATCCTTACACGAAAATAATTCCAGTTTTTGTTAAGCATGATAAATGACACTTTTGGATCATCACACTGTTTATGACCTTTGTATTCCACTATCTCAGTAGCGTTAACATGTTACCAGATCTGTTTAGGAAAAATTTTAAACTTTTTAAAAGTTTTTAAAGAATCCCTCAGTTTCTTTGGAAATCTTTTCTTAGAAGAATGGGAACAGCACTCTGCCGAGGTATGACAACAACTGAGTTAATGATTACCCAATACACGTGTCTGTGGCTTTGACTCAAATAAACAGGCAGCCTTACTGCATTCAACTGCAGTCTGTTTTAGTCATACATGATGAGCTGTTACACTATAATGTGAGCTCTCAGAACTGAGGGTACACACCTCCCTGAAGGAGGGGATCATGTCCTTAAAAACACACACAAACTTCACATCGAGTGAAATCTGACTCTGTAACCATAATGATGTCTTGGAGACTGTGCAGCTGAGTTTGAGTCAAGTGTGTGTTGGTATACTGCGTTCAACCAAATGGGGTGTCTGTGTGAGTGCTTTAATGTAAGCACATTAGTTAGGGATAGCATGACTTTCCCAAAACCTTAACCTGCTTCACTCCTACAGTCTTCATTCTCTTTGGATCTTCTCCCTTTTAGATCTTATTACAACACCAGCCATCGGCTTCTGAAATCAACTGCTAACAATAACACTTGATTGTGAGTTTAGTGCAAACCCTCATTTTAATTTGATACAAAAGCTACTAAAGGCTAACTAGCAGACACAACACATCATGAATATAAAGCATACATATTAAATATAAGATTAGGACAGAAAGGACACATTTACCAACTGCTTTCATAGATTTTACTACCTTGATGTTGTAGATGTCTTGTCAAAACTATGGTTTTCCAAAATGCAAATTTTTCATGAGCTATTTTCAGCTCTGTGATGGTCCATTTTGCAAGTAACTTGGTGCCATTTTAAATAGTGTGTTTAGCCGAAGTTGTACATGGATTTATCTGAACAATTCTAAACTGATGAGTTGGAGAGACATAATGCAAAGATGGTGTATTTCGAATTCAAAACAGGTTCTTAAAAATGGTGATTTTTTTTTTTGCTCGCCAAATGGTGGTTATTGTAATGAGTTTTTGGCAAATTTTATTTAGTGCTTGAGGCAGCAGAGTTAGGAGGGTAATATTCAGTGTTCTTCGAAATGATTCCTGTTCATCTCCACTTCTCTGTTTTACTTTTTTTGGCATATTAGTTTCAGCTACAGAGGTGACACACTTCTAAAGTAGTTCTGGCTGCATGTATGCGCTGTTGTTACAGTGCAGTAGCTGCCATTTTATTGTTTGTTAGGTGTTGTGTGAAATAGTAGTGTGTACTGAATGTTGCGAGAATGGTGCATTCCTTTGTCCTGTGACCATGGTTCATTTGACCCAGTATAGATGTGTATGGCTTCTCAGGAGGCAGAGATTTTGTGATGGCACATTGGGTACTGAGTATGCTTGGAGGACATCCTGCTGTCTCCCTGTGTGTACACATACACAAACTCACCTTAACACCAGTTAGTGATACCCTTTCAAAAAATACCTCACAATCAAGGGCTGGCAGCATCTGGTTTTTAGACTACACCTACTTTACTTGGATGCATGAACACACGAAAGGCTATTACTGATACACACAAAGACCGCAGGGCACACGTGACTCATTGGCAGTCACCCAGATACCCTCTACTACTCACATGCTGCATTCAATCACTGACACCCCTCTCTCTCTTTCTCTCTCTCTCACTCTCTCACTTACTCAGTTACACACACATGCACACACTTCATGTTAGATGTCACCTTTATTCAGGTTTTTATTAAGACAGTGTGGTTTTACAGCTGCTTGCCTTCGGGTGAGATTTACTGTGTGTGTGTGTGTATCATATTCTTACAATAAGCAGCAGCTGACATGATTAAGCATAGACTGATGTATAGTAAGAACAGAAAACGCATACTTTAGGAACTTGAAATAGAAGTCAGAACCACACTTCCATCAACACACACACGCATGCAAGCACACACCCACACACACGCGGGGACCACACTGTTGAAGTGTATTTTGTTTGTGGGGCTTAAAAATAGGTTAGTCATGCATTATAAATATAACAAGACTTCTCCCCCTTTCTGCAGTGTTTAGTGTTCTTTTGTCCACCTCTGCCATCGCTTCTTTAAAATGTTTTCACTAGTTTCCTTTTTGTCCCTCACACTAGTTTTCTTTGGGAGTAACAAGGAGAGTACAAGGCCGAACTTAATAAAATACTTTAATCATTGCCATCAGGAGATCGTGGCATGTGTAGGGTGGAGACACAATGTGTGCATGCATGATTAAGCTTAGACTGATGTATAGTACAAATTATGATTATGTAATCTGTGTTTGTCTGGTATTGAGGCCGAGATGCATGTTAGAGTGGTGCAGGACATGTGTGAGACCTGTAAGACTGGTGAGCTGTGCTGTAGGTGTGAGGGAGGAGTTCAAGGTGGAGGTGGGTCTGCATCAAGGATCAGCTCTGAGCACCTTCTTGTTTGCTCTGGTGATGGGCAGGCTGACAGATGAGGTTATACAGGAATCTCCGTGGACTATGATGTTTGCAGATGACATTGTGATCTGTCGGAAGAGCAGGGAGCAGGTGGAGGAAAATCTAGAGGGGTGGAGGTCTGCTCTGGAAAACAGAGGAATGAAGGTTAGTCACAGCAAGACAGAATACCTGTGTGTGAATGAGGTTACAGTGAAGAAGGTGCAGGACTTTAAATACTTAGGCTCAACAGTCCAAAGCAACAGATAGTGTGGAAAAGAGGTGAAGAACCCTGTGCAAGCAGGTTGGAACAGGTGGAGAAAAGTGTCAGGCGTGTTGTGTGATAAAAGAGTATCAGCAAATATGAAAAGACGGTGGTGAGACCAGCGATGTTGTTTGGCTTAGAAACAGTGGCACTGAAGAAAAGACAGGAGGCAGAGCTGCAGGTAAATGTTGAGGTTCTCCTTGGGAATGACGAGGATGGACAGGATCAGGAATGAGGATATTAGAGAGACAGCTCATGTTAGATGTGTTGGAGATAAAGTCATGTTCAGAGGAGAGACTGTGAATATATCGGTAGAAGGATGCTGAAGTTGGAGCTGCCAGGCACGAGGTCTAGAGGAAGACCAAAGAGTATGGATATAGTGAGATAGGACACAAAGTTAGTTGGTTTGAAAGAAGAGGATGCAGACGACAGGGTTAGATGGATGAGAAGATAAATTGACATGCACCTTGTAGGCGTCTTTGTTCAACATTGTAACATCTTTTAGCAACGACACTATCTCTGTAACGGTGACTTTACTGTATAGAAAGAGATAATACCATGATAATATTATCTTTTCAGGACTATTATTTATGATAAAATTCCCTAGTCATATCTTGTTATCTTAAAAATTAGTATTTGTTGTCAGACATCACTTGTCAGTAGCAGACTATGCAGGAGGATCAATGAGGAACCTGAAAGGAAGTTCTCATCTTGACTTTCTTTTGCATGTGAGAGGAGGATTATGCAACTTGGGATCAATAAAGTTTAACACGTGTCCAAAGTTGGTATCACACTCACTCCAAGTTTAAAAAGGTCACCACAATGCATTCGAGTTACACTTCACATTCTTTTTTCGTTTTTTTTGATAAGGGAAAATGTCCTGGGTGTCATTTGAAAGCCAGTCCTCTAAAATTGCCCCATTGTACAATGTGTGTGTTCCTTTTTGTTTCAGAACATCCCAGTGTGTGATGAGAAGATGAGAATAAATGAAGTGGAGAACAGAGGAAGAGAAGAAGAGAAGGACCATGATGAGGATGAGAGGAGCAGGGACGAAGGTTTCATGGGAATGACTCCACTGCTTCAGGCTCACCATGCCATGGAGAAGATGGAAGAGTTTGTACACAAGGTACTGAACACATAGAAATTCATAGGTGCAGGTACAAGTATCAGTTTATGTTGTCTGAAGAAATAATGAAATGTTTGATCGCAGTCCTTCCTCTTGGCTTACCTTTGTTGACATTTAGGAGGAGCACACCCTTAAGGGCCCACTAAATTTAATCATCCTAATTGTTTTACAGAGGCTGTTTTAAAACAACACAAAAAAAAACATGGGGAAAATAAACCAATAAAACCATAAAACCTCAGCGCAATCAAATTTTTTGTGTCCTGACCAAATTTTCTTATTGTTAAATTAATCTTTTTTTCCAAGTTGACTTTTGGCAGTGTCTCTATGCACAAGGTAAACTGAAAAATTTCCAAAATAGGTTGCAGTCTTTTTCAGAAATCATCAAGTTTTCTAGTGATAAAAGTTGTTTTGCAGTATAGTTTAGCAGTATGTATAAGCATGTACAGTATAAACATGGCGTTGTAAAGAGTACACTAGCTTGCACTGATATTCTCACATGCACACACACAAATAGTCTGAAAATGAAACCCAGTAGGCTGTAAATTAAGAAAATTAACCACTGTGGAGAAAAACTGTTGACATCAACTCCAAACCTGTTACCGTTTGACACTGATAAGTACACCACACACACAAGATTACATGCTGTACTCCACTCTAATAAACACCCACCCACCCACACATACTTGAAACAATCAGCTGCTTCTCATTCAGTTGAAGAAGTGTTTTTTTTTTATATTGAATATGTTTTTCTTTTTTGTGCCATTTATTAACCAATCAGGTGTGGGAGGGGCGGTGGCGTGTCATACCTCATGATGTTCTTCCTGATTGGCTCAAGGATAATGAATTCCTCCTTTATGGCCACAGGCCACCTATGCCTTCATTTCGCGCCTGCTTCAAGAGCATCTTCAGGATCCACACAGAGACGGGAAACATTTGGACACATCTGCTAGGTAAGACAAACACATGCACAGTCTATGATTCTCTTTTAATCCTGATCTGAATACCCATCAGTAATCCTCAAACTTCCAAATAAAGTTGGAAAGAATCAATGGGCCATATTTAAAGGTCCCATTGGCCTGCATTTTGATAAGTAAAATCAGTTTCCTGGAGTCTTAGAAGACCTTTCTGACAAAAAAAAAAAAAATAGAGCAGGCTTAAACCCAAGATTTAATTTTTTTTTAAGGCAATTTCTCCTACTTGAAGCTACAAGTGATAATAACGAAAAGCACAATATGGCTTCTTAATCTCACTTTACACAAATGTCTAATTGGTTTACAAACTGAAACATCAGAATTAGAGGAGTACACATACCACATGACAGTCAGGATATTTAGATGTACAAGAAAAGTACTTTTTAACATATTTTTTAATTCAACCATGCCATGTCCTTTCAATATTCATATTTAACATATTGGGTAATAAATACTTTTGTAAAGTATTGCACTGGCAGGCAGCAAAAGTAGGCTTATTACCGTTAAGGAGTACTGCGGTGTTGGAAGATAAACTGATGGGTTCATATATGAAGAGTTGTCTGTTAAATTTCCTGGCATGGTTTTTAATTTTTGGTGAATGCTGTGGAATAAGTTGGAATTATGCTTTCCTACTTTGGTTTTTATTTAATTTGCAAAAGGTTTTGTTGTAGTTTTGTTCTGACTTGAAATTCTGTGGCATTGCAACTTTATGAATATTTATTTCCTCTGCTCCCACCTTGTGGTGTAAGAGAGGCACTATACTTATTTTTATTTATTTATTTTTGGTTTGTAATTTTTTGATTATTACTGAGAGTTTTTTCTCTTTTTGATTTGATAAAAATTATAAATAAAATGAATTCTTGGTGGGCCTACAGAAACAGATTCAAGCCGCAAATTAAAATGTTTTAACCCGTTTTTTTTATCTTTGCTAATATCATCTCTCTTTTTTCACTTTCTTCTTCTTTATCTCTTCGTGTGTCTCTCTCTGCAGGCTGTCTGTTTTTCCTCTGTCTGGGTCTGATGTACATGTTTAGGCCAAACATGTCATTTGTGGCTCCAGTCCAGGAGAAGGTGGTGATCGGGATGTTTTTCCTGGGTGCCATCCTCTGCCTCTCTTTCTCCTGGCTCTTCCATACGGTATATTGCCACTCTGAGGGCGTGTCCAGAGTTTTCTCCAAGTAAGAGACACAGAGATATTTATTTCCCAAATTATACAGTAGACCTTTAGATCCAGCATCTTAGTCAAAGACACATCAGCAGGTAGTTCACTGTGCCGGACTGTCTGTAATTGCCTGCTGTGTTTTTCTGCCTCTAGGTTGGACTACAGTGGGATTGCCTTCCTAATAATGGGCTCGTTTGTTCCCTGGTTGTACTACTCCTTTTACTGCTCTCCACAGCCTTGTGTAGTGTACCTAATTGTGGTGTGCATACTGGGACTGGCTGCCATCACTGTCTCCCAGTGTGACTTCTTTGCCACACCACAGTACAGAGGAGTTAGAGCAGGTAGACTGAGGCATCAGTATTTATTTTTGTTTGGCTCTTTACATTTGTTCCATAAAACTTACAATTTGGCTTTTTAAACATTTAAATTCTTGTGTCTGCCATATTTGTGGTTTCTTAATGTTAGTCAGCCAAAATCAACAAAACCACTGTACTAGATAGCTGTGTTGTAATTAGCTATATCAACTTTTAAAATGTGTGATCATGAAGAAGTTTAGAGGCAAAAAATGGACATAGTCATATTCACAAACAGCCACAAAGCATTTACTATATATACTAAGCTTCAATATGTTTAGTATGGTTCTAAAAATCATCTGAAAAGAAAAAAAACTCCACAAACTATATTACAAATGTTACACAGCATGGAGCTTCACCTGAGTCTGAGTGCTGCAAAGTCTGATTCACTGCCTGTATCCTTCTCAACGTATTTACTGACCTCTAAATTTGTGTGTGTGTGTGTGTGTTTTCAGGCGTGTTTGTGGGTCTAGGACTGAGCGGTGTGGTTCCCTCTCTGCACTTTGTCATCAGTGAGGGTCTGATAAAGGCGACGACCATGGGTCAGATGGGCTGGCTGCTGTTGATGGCAACGCTCTACATCACCGGAGCCTGCCTATACGCCGCTCGCATCCCCGAGAGGTTCTTCCCTGGAAAGTGTGACATCTGGGTAAGTTACAGTCTCTCAATATAAGAGCATTACTTCATATATTATTTCTCTGAAATAATTTGTAATTCTTCAATTTTAATTCTTTTTTTGTCTGTCTTTCTCTCTTAGTTCCACTCACACCAGTTGTTCCACATTTTAGTGGTCGCCGGGGCATTTGTTCATTTCCATGGCGTGTCCAACCTGCAGGAATTTCGCTACACGGCAGGCGGGGGTTGCACTGAAGATGGCAACCTCTAATGGACACACACATTGACTCACTCATTCACTCAAACACATCTTATGGGGAGGCACTGGTTCTAATATGCACAGATTTATACACACAAACACATGCTCACATCATCCTCAGACACACATACATAACGCCTAAGACATGCAAACACGCACACACAGACACACACACACACACTCTCTCCCCAGAAACTGATGACCGAAGTGGCTTGTCTGGTGTGTGTCTTTGGGTAATACACAGGATAACTTCCCAAGGGGCACTATTAAAAACTGACAGAGGAGAGTTTTTGTTCTCCTCTGTCTGTGTCTATTCGCATCTCCTCTGGCTTCATTGCTTCAAATATAAAACCACTTCCAAGATTGTGTGTTTTATAAATCCGTTTTTGAGACGACTATTTCCGGTAATTAGTAGTGGTTTTTTGCTGAATGCTGTTTTCTAAGTCACATTTTAGAGCATCCAAATGAAACATCAAAAAGAATTGAGTGGAACTTTCTTTGGATTTCTTCTGTGAACGTAACAGTGGGAGATGTTGGGGTTATTAGTCACTTTTAAAGATAAAAAAAAAAAAACTTTTTCCATGTAAATAAGATTTCTAAATTTTGGGTTATAGATTTCTATGAAATATATATATATATACATATATATATATAAAAAAGAACAAAAAAATTATAAAATAATATAATGGCAAGACGAAATACGTTCGATATTAACTCGAGTGAAGACAAAGAGTAGAACTGTTACATCCACACTAGTTCTAGCAGTGAGATGCAGTGGAGTAAAAGATTTATTCAGCAGTTGGAGGGACATGCTTCGAACGACTTATTCGTATATGCAGGGATGAGAGCGAGATACGAAGAGGAAAAATAAAGCACAACACCTACTAACAAGCAGTGACTCCGAGCATCACTGGTATTTTGTCTTCAGTGCAGGTATGAAGTGACAAAACAGTCACTTTTCTGACCGCAGAACAGTTGCCCACCGTTCACTTTTATCACTTTTGTGTTGGAGCTGCAGCTTCATTTTTGTCAACAATTGCAGAGTTTGAGATCTGACTTGGGGCCTCGTGAAAAACTCTGTGTAAACATTAGTGCTTGAAACCAAATATAAAGTCAGAACTAATAGAAGTCATCTTGATATGTAGCCATTTTCATTTATCAACTTACTGTAAATTGTCTTAAATAGCTAAATATAAAACTAATTTCTATACCACCAATATCAGTTTATTCTTTTGTATCCCCTTCTATGCGTCCTTAAAACACAGAAAGGATAACACTAAGATATTTTTATAAATAAGGCTCCAGAGTGAAACATATCATTTTGGTACTGTAAGTTGCAGTATTATTGCAGTAAAGATGAATTTTGGTCCTGCTCCTCCATGACAATTGATACAGTTCCACCTAAACTCAAAACCTATTCTATTAAACATTTTCTTTTGAGTGGATTCCATTTTATTTTTTCCATTACTGTTTTTGCTATTATTCATTTTATCACAAACTTTAATTTACTTTTTTGGTTTTCTTGTCTGGGTATATTGGTCAGCCACAGATCATGTAAGGTGAGCGGAGAGGCCAAAGCACATAGTCTCTCTCAAAAAAAAAATTACAATCAAGACTTCTCACTTTGGTGTTACAATAAGACAGTGTAGTGTCAAATATTGAGACTTCACTTTGGAACATTATGCTTTCTGACTACCAATTTCTTCCACCTTCTCAAAGGAAATATTCAGAGTGTGTCATAAACTGTTATTCTATAACGTGTCGGTTTATGAGTAAACAAGAATTTATTTTTGAGTGATCAGCATCTTTTTTTGCATCATGCTTTGCATAAAAAATCTTGTTTTTATCATCTCTATTTTTTGTTTCTTTTCCTCATTTTCTGTTTTCATCTTCTCTAGTTTATATTAATTTATTTCTTCTGGGGAGCACAAATTGTCGGGTTGGAGCACTTGTTCCATTCTTATGGGAGTGTTTGATTGCAATAGACCTTTATATCTGCTGTATTGTTCTAATAAAAGGAATTTTTTTGTGTCACTTTGAGCAGTTTCTTGTTAAGGGGCGCACACCACTGAACATACGTTCAAGTATTTGCACAATTAGTTATTTCCTTGTACATTAATTTACTTGTGTCTGCTAAACGAGTATTTTCTTTTTACATTTTGCCTTAATTTTGACAACTAATTAGCTCAGTCATTCTTGTCTTTTTATGTGCATCGTTAATCCAGGAATATCTAAAGAGTATTTTTAAAGGCACACTAAATTTAGCATTGAAATGCTGTGAACTAAGTTGATATTCTTTGTGTTGTGTTGGCCGTCAAAATCATACCAGGGCCTCCAAGCAATATAGAATATTAGTGCATTTACAATAATTTCATCGCAATATGAGAATATTAATCTTCCGTTTTATATCATTATAAAAGGACAATAAGGGGACTTTTTAATCGTGTTTCAGTTATTTTAGAGCGCAATTAACAAAGTAACTGAAACATTGGCATTAGTCAACAACAAAAGCCCTAGCTCTGGTGATATTTAGGTTAACTGTTCAATTACATTATATTTTTTTATACATATTTTTTTAAATCGAGTTTTTTTATTATTAATTATCATACCTTTATTTTTTAAGATTCGATGGTGTGGTGTGGGTGAGAGGTCATTTGGCTGGTTAGCGTATTAGCTGTTTTCAAAATGGCGGTGTGAAGACAACGCCGAGCGTACCAGTACGCCACAGCTTCTGCTACTTGCTAGAAATTTTCGCTTATTGCTTATGACTGTAAGACCTTTAGTTTGTTTTGTCATTTATAAGTAAAAGAGCCGTGGCAGTGCGAATTTAGGAGCGGCTACAACAAATTGGGACTCTAACGAGCAGGACGAGGTTGAATCGAGGCTCCAGGTGAGTTTTCCTGCATTGCTACTTGATGTTAGCTTAGAGCATCGTGTTGGGATCCAAAAAGCACAGCTACCAAGGGCAAGCTACTTAATTTTAGCGTTTTGTTATATTTGTAAATTCGTTCCGTAGAGTGGACAGTTTCAGCTTTAGTTTGGGAGAAGCTGTTTGCTAACGCTAGCATTAATCAACGTGGCTATGTTTCCCATTCCCGCTGGGCTGTCGCTTCTCGACTGTGAACCCAGTTTTTTTTACTCGGTTGATGGGTTGCAGGTGTACGGCAACGTATTGCTGCTACTATGATGATTTCTTAAAATTGTACTTTATTGTTTTTACAAGAAAAACAATTTTGTTACAACAAGAAGTTTTTTCAGTTAAAACGAGAAATCATCTCATTGGCAACCACCATGGGGGAGTTTCTCGTGGCGGCAGCAATACGTTACTGTAGAAGTGTTGTTGCTCAGTAATTAGATAATTTATTTTCAAGTGTGAACAAACACTTAGCAATTGTGGGATTGTTTCAGCCATCTTAACAGTACAAGTTGGACTTTACTACTTTTGCCGTTGCAGATGCTTTAATGCTGTGCCGCTGAAGTTGGTCTCACTAGGAGAGTAAGTTTAAAATGCAGATGTGAAAAATACTTAGAAATCTGTGAATTTCCACTCGAGGCATTTGTTGGATTTTTTCCATAAATCTATCAGGTTTACTATGTTATGTGCGTGGATTTTTGCTGTGAATTGACGCTATATATACTGTATGTGGTAGGGCTCAATGTGTAGAGCATGGGTTGGACTATAGAAGGCTGCGGGATCGAATCCTACCCTGGTGTGGCCCCGCCCAACCACCCCACCTAGGTGCCCGTGTAATGCCGAGACATGCGTCCAACGCACAGCTGGAGCGAAAACCCCGAACTAATGGTTTGTAAGGCAAATAACGTTGTAAAACCAATATGATCTATGTTGGAGATGTTTACTGATTATTAGTTTGTGAATGTGCAGAGGCATTAGTGTTTTTTTAGGCTAAACTCAATTGTCAAATTGAATTTCTATGTCGAGATTCGCTTTTAAAACTGGAGTTTTCATTGATGTAATTCTCCAAACACCGTTTGTGAAGGTAAAACATTTGGCCCATTAAGAAAGGTATCGCACACTGGTAGTGTTACGGTGGTTTTCGTTGATTGTCACGTGCGTAACACGTTCCGCTGTGGCGACCCCTGAAGGGACAAGTCGAATGGCTAGTGCATTTTTGTTAGTTTTTTGTATTGCATTTTTGAAGACAAGTTTATAAAAATCTTAACATTTTGTGGGGAAAGAGAAGAACAAGAGAAAAGTATTGTTGAGTGATTAACAGTTTGTACTTTCAGCAGGCTTGAGTTTATGTACGATGTAAGATTTACATCTGGTGTAAATTGTCAATACAATATTTTTAATTTGAGGGCTGGCATTTGCTAAAAAGAAACACAAAAACATATATGTATAAGCTGCTTAACAAAACAGCAATCAGATTTTCGCAAAAGGTTCAAAATTTGCTCAGGAGTTAAAACTCTTGCTGTGCCTTTTATGATTTGCACGATACAGCGTTGACCAGTGACTTAACATAAAAAGTAACTTAAATTTTACCGAG
The DNA here is from genome assembly GCF_033026475.1 of Channa argus. NCBI lineage: Eukaryota > Metazoa > Chordata > Actinopteri > Anabantiformes > Channidae > Channa > Channa argus. The sequence continues at coordinate 9,826,438 of NC_090217.1, forward strand.
AAGGGGGTTTTGTAATTATGGAGCTCCATATAATTTCTTATTTAAAAATTGGGCAAAATCTATACTGGTTTAGAGAAAAAATTAAATAATGTGAAGCTGAACTAACTTGTGTAGAAATTGATAATGTTCTATTCCAAAAAACAGAGGTCAGACCCATCATAAATCTGGAAGAAAAAAACATCATCAAGCTAAGAGCGTGAAGTATTTTTCAAATGTTATTAGCAAAATAAGCATCCAGAACCACATCAGCTCTGTGAGGAAGGGTTCCTATTTGCACGTCTAGAAACGTTTTACACAAGTAATTCCTTAAACACATTAAACAAAAGACATCTTTTTGTGTCTAAACCTTTCACCTGTTCCCTATGCTGGTATTTCTATTAATCGGATGATTGTTTCTCTACAGTGAGGATGGCGACTGGGATTTCACCACTCCCTAACGGAACCATTTTTTAGGTAAGTCAGCAAATTTCCTAAATAAATCCTAAGTAAAAACACTGAGTGGGTAAATAAATAGTTTGTGAATAGCACAGTGTGGAAATGTAGAAGGTAAAGGACTCTTGATAACACAAAGACTTTTAATGACAGAACCGTTTGTTGTTTTTTTTGGGGGGGGGTCTTATTCTGTGAGTTCAGGGTTACTGCTGCCACAGTTGATCATTGTCCGCATATTGATTTGGCACAGTTATTATGCCGGATGCCTGACGCAACCCTCCCCAATTTCTACTGGGCTTAAACCAGTATAGCACAGCTGGGGAGGGGAATGGGCTGTTAGGGGTTCAGTGTCTTGCCTAGAGACACTTCGACATATAGCTGGGACCGGGGATCGAACCAACAACGCCCCTAGATTATTTATACCGATTACCGGTTCTTACTGAATTAAGTTAGTCCATAAGTTAAAAAAACAAATAAAAAAAAAACAACAACTTTGTAAAACAAGTCGACTTAATATAATATAATAGATATAATTGCAATTGTGAGGTATTTGGGTGCAGTGTTTAAGCTGTATGCACTGTTTACACTAGCAAAGTCGCTCAGTGACTACTTGCAGGCCAAGTGAGTAAACTACTTTAGCTTGTATGGTAACTATGTGTTTTGTTTGAGAGCTTAAGAACTCTATTTGTACCATAAGTTTCTCCAAACATGTCTTTTGTGGAGCAGTTTATACACCAGGAGAACATGTTCAGTGTTCATTGCAAAACTGTTGCAATGATCAGTTGAAGGTTTTGCGTGTTTTGGGGCTACAGAGACACTTGGTTTGCTTTGATGCTACAGAGTGATGGCTCTTGCCCAATATCTACAATCTTTGGTGCATTGAGCAGTTTTGTGTTAAGGTCTGTTTCTCCAACAGTGTGCAAAGGGAACACTCACTGACATGTTTCATTTGTCCTGTCATCAGTTTAAATCATGCAATTAACATGACAGACTGCAGATCGGAGCTGCTGTTTGACATTTTAAGCAGCAAATACCCTAAAGGTGCAGTATTGTGAGCGGAAATAGTCTTCTACTTAAGTGATCACAAGTGGCATCATTCTCTCCCAGATTAAAAAAAAATGGGTGGCCAAATACACCTGGGTGGCTGTATTTATTTTTTTTGCAGTGGACTGAGTATTTTACTGTCCATCAAGTCCTAATAGAGATTTTTGTTGTGAATCGGAACTATATAAGTAAAGTTGAATTTGACATAATTCCAGATTTGTGAAACCTTTCCTCTGATTTAAGTGGAGTATAAAGCTAATGTGGTAGGGCTCAATGAGTAGAGCATCAGGTTGGGATATAGAAGGCTGTCAGATTGAATCCCACCCTGCCCATACACCAAGGACTACCTTGGTGTCGGTCCAGATCCCAGATAAAAAATCTGACGGTTGCGGCAGGGAGGGCATCCAGCGTAAAAACCCAAGCCAAATCAATGTGCAGAACATGTTCCACTGTGGAGACCCCTGAAGGGACAAGCTGAAAGCTGTTGGTATATGTAGTCTAACAAAGTGGATTTTGATATGGGCCTTGGCTGTTAACAAAATGAATTTCTTAGAATTTTTGATGACAAGTTTTATAAAATTTTAAGCTTTTGGAGAAAAAAGGTCTACATCCTCCTCGATGATAATATAGTCCAGATTTGACAAGTCTTAGTTGGGACTATGTCAGGGAAGGCAAGAGAGTTGATTGACATGATGCAGAGAAGGAAGGTGGACATACTGTGTGTCCAGATGACCAGGTGGAAAGGTAGCAAGGCTAGAAGCTTAGGAGCAGGGTTCAAGTTGTTCTACCATGGGTCAGATAGGAAGAGAAATGGAGTAGGAGTTATCCTGAAAGAGGAGATTGTGAGGAATGTTGTAGAGGTGAAAAGAGTATCAGACAGGTTGATGAGTCTGAAGCTGGAAATTGAAGGGGTGATGTTCAATGTTGTGAGTGGTTATGCCCCACAGGTAGGATGTGAGTTAGAAGAGAAGGAGAAATTCTGGATTTAGTTAGATGAAGTGATGCAGAGCATCCCCAGAGGTGAGAGAGTGGTGATTGGTGCAAATTTCAATGGACATGTAGTTGAAGGGAACTGAGGTGATGAGAATGTGATGGTCTTCATGACAGGAACACAGAAGGACAGATGGTGGTAGACTTTGCAAAGAGGATGGAAATGGCTGTAGTGAACACTTTCTTACAGAAGAGGCAGGAGCATAGGGTGACGTATAAGAGCGGAGGTAGAAGCTCTCAGGTGGACGATGTCTTGTGTAGACTTAATCTGAAAGAGACCAGTAACTGTAAAGTATTGGTAGGGGAGAGTGTAGCCAGACAACACAGGTAGGTGGTGTGTAAAATGACTGATGGTGAGGAAGATGAAGAGGACAAAGGAAGAGCAGAGGACGATGTGGTGGAAGTTGAAAAAGGAAGAATGTTGTGTAGTTTTCAGGGAGGAGCTGAGACAGACTCTGGGTGGTCAGGAGGTGCTTCCAGATGGCTGGATCACTACAGCTAATGTGGTCAGGGAGACAGGTAGGAGGGTACTCGGTGTGTCATCTGGAAAGAGGAAAGCGGACAAGGAGACTTGGTGGTGGAATGAGGAAGTTCAGGAGTGTATACAGAGAAAGAGGTTAGCTAAGAAGAAGTGGGACACAGAGGACTGAAGAGAGTAGACAGGAGTGTAGGGAGATACAGCTTAAGGTGACAGTAGAGGTGGCAAAGGCCAAAAACAGAGCATATGAGGACGTGTATGTTAGGTTGGACACTAAAGAGGGAGAGGTGGATTTGTACAGGTTGGCCAGACAAATAGATGGGAAGGATGTGCAGCAGGTTAGTGTGATTAAAGATAAGGATGGAAATGTAGGAGTGTGATGAATGAGGTAAAGGAAAGGGAACGAAGAGTAAAAGAGGTGACTGGTGTGGAGCAGGAAATAGCAAAGATTAGTAAGAGTGAAATGAGGAGGACGTTGAAGAGGATGAAGAGTGGAAAGGCAGTTGGTCCTGATGACATACCTGCGGAGGTATGGAAGTGTCTAGGAGAGGTGGCAGTAGAGTTTCTAATTTGTTTAACAAGAATTTGGAGAAAGGATGCCTGAGGACTGGAGTAGAAGTGTACTGGTGCCAATTTTTAAGAACAAGGGAGATGTGCAGAGCTGTGGCAACTACAGAGGAATAAAGCTGATACATACAATGACATTGTGGGAAAAAGTAGTGGAAGCTAGTTTATGGTTTCATGGCTAGAAAGAGTACAACAGATGCACTATTTGCTTTGAGGATGCTGATTTAAAGGGTCATAGGCATTGTCTTCGTAGATTCAGAGAAAGCGTATGACAGGGTGCAGAGAGGAGCTGTGGTATTGTATGAGGAAGTCTGGAGTGGTAGAGAAGTATGTTAGAGTGGTGCAGGACATGTATGAGAGCTATAAGACCGTGGTGTGGTGAGCTGTAGGTGTGAGGGAGGAGCTCAAAGTGGAGGGTCTGCATCAAGGATCAGCTCTGAACCCCTTCTTATTTGCTCTGGTGATGGACAGACTGACAGATGAGGTTAGACAGGAATCTCCGTGGACTATGATGTTTGCAAATGACATTGTGATTTGTAGTGGTCTGCTCTGGAAAACAGAGGAATGAAGCTTAGCCGCAGCAAGACAGAATATGTGTGTGAATGAGAGGGACCCAGGTGGAACAGTGAGGTTACAGGGAGCAGAGGTAAAGAAGGTGCAGGACTTTAAGTACTCAACGGTTCAAAGCAACAGAGAGTGTGGGAAAGAGGTGAAGAGGCGAGTGCAAGCAGGTTGGAACAGGTGGAGAAAAGTGTCAGGTGATAAGAGTATCAGCGAGAATGAAAGGAAAGGTGTTCAAGACGGTGGTGAGACCAGTGATGTTGTTTGGCTTAGAGACAGTGGCACAGCTGGAGGTAGCAGAGCTTAAGATGTTGATGTTCTCTTTGAGAGGGATGAGGATCAGGACATCAGATGTTAGATGTGTTGGAGATGAGGCCAGATTGAGGTGGTTTGGACATGTTCGGAGGAGAAACTGTGAATATATCGGTAGAAGGATGCTGAGGTTGGAGCTGCCAGGCAGGAGGACAGAGGAAGACCAAAGAGGAGATTGATGGATGTAGTGAGAGAGGACATGAATTTAGTTGGTGTGAGAGAAGAGGACAGGGTTAGATGGAGGCACATGATTCACTGTGGCGACCCCTGAAAGGTAAAGATTTATATCAGTATAATTATGACTAAAAATGGTTAATAGTTTGCGTATTATGCTTTTCTCACAGCCATTTATAATGTAAAATAATTTAAAAATAGCTTAACACATGGAAAAAGTTCTTGAGGTATTTTCCTCTGCACAGCAGCTTTAGTGCTTCTCTTTGAAAATCATTTAGATTTTGAATCTTTATTTGTGCTGCTAAAACTTAACTGTAATGTTATTTTTCATTCAAACCTCAATACTGAGTTAACTAAGATGTCAAAAGTATCAGTCAACAGCCTTTATTTTTCCATTTATTTTTCTTATAAAATCGTAGACAGACCAGTTCACAGAAAAATCTATTCAGACTCTTGAAAACAGAATAACAACACAGAGTCCTTTACCTAGATTCATTTTCATACATACAGTTAAATCTTTGTTCATTAAAAACACAGTAAAACGTGCCTTTCCTCTCCAATCTGACAGTCTTTACAAATGAATAATGAAAGAACAAAAAGCATAATACCAAAAAGTAAAGTATTTCCAAAGGGAAACAGATTTTTAAAGCATGATGCTGCAAATACATTCGTTTTCCAGCAGAGGAAAGGAAACAGTAAAATAAGCACTTTGGTTTTCCTCCATAACACACTGAAGACCATTATGCTAGCATTTTTATGAATCAAGTTAGTTTTAGTCAGATTGTTCACTCATTAACTGAGACAAAAGTTTGTCAGCATTCCAAACAGATTTAAAGTACTTTCATCGGGCTTGATTTTATGTCATGTACCATGTAAGATTTACAAATTGTCAATACAATATGTTTAATTTGAGGGTTGGCATTTGCTAAAAAGAAACGCAAAAACCAAGCCGATGAAGTACAAAAATGATCTTGACGTTGAAATAAGATGCAACTTCTATTCCATTTAATTCTTTTAAAGTGCATTGTCTTTATTCATGTTCAGACATGTTTTAACTGTAGAGTATAGAAACCTGTGACAGGAGCCCAATAACTTTAACGGTCATGCACATAAAACTAGCATCTAAATAGCTCAGGTACAACATCAGATTTTTATCAAAACCTACTGAATTTATAAACTGCTTAACAAAACAGCAATCAGATTGTCTCAAAATGCACCCATTTAGTCACTGCTTGGTCAGGAGTTAAAATTCTTGTTGTGCCTTTTATGATATGCACAATACAGCGTTGACCAGTGACTTAACATAGACTAAAACACAGAGGAAAAAAAACACCTTAAATTTCCCAAGAATGGGGTTTTGTAATTTTGTAGCTCCAGACAGCAGCATTTTTGATAACTGGCTAATAGTAAACTTAATGCATAATACTATTGAAAAAATGGGGCAAAATCTATACTAATTTAGAAAAGAAATTAAACCCTGAATCTGTCAATATTGGTCTACTACAAAAAAACAATGAAATAAAGGTGGCTTTGCATGCAGAGGTCAGACCCACCAAAAAACACCACCAAGCTATTAGCAACAAACGTGTCCCAAACCACATCAGCTCTGTGAAGAAGGGTTCCTACCTCCAATCCCTTAAAGATCTTTTTATTTGTGTCTAAACCTTTCACCTGTTCCCCATGTTGGTATTTCCATTAATTGGATGATTGTTTCTCTGCAGTGACTATGGCGACTGGGACGTCACCTCCCCCTAAGTGAGAACTAGTTTTTAGGTAAGTCAGCAAATCCAAAGGAAACCATTACCTGCACCGTGGTTCTCTTAACAACAGTTACATTTAATTTTTAAAGTATTAATATCCAGTTTTTGTGCACTAATTGAGAATTCAAAACAAACATTTCATTGTTGTGGGTCAAATGAGAACTTTGCTATCTTTAATTTTACTGTTGTTTACCAAACCAGCCAGGTTTAAGATAATTAACACATTTACTGCACAAATTTCAATGTCTGTGCCTATTGTTAAGAAAACCACTGGTGTAATGTGTGTACTTTCAAACAAATGTTTTTAGCTTGTAACAGAGTTTGAAGCATTCATCTAAATAGTAACTCAGTAGATACTACAGTAATATTTTTGCCCCATTGGCAGCTCAAGACGTTTGTCTTTAAATTTATGAATGAGCTGAAGTGAAAACTGAGAACCTAAACAGTCATTCAGATGACAATAATTTATGCTTATAATACTAACACTTTGTAGACAGGTAAAATATAACAGTTTCAAATAAACCCTAAGTAAAAACACTGAGTGGGTAAATAAATAGTTTGTGAATTGCACAATGTGGGAACGTAGAAGATAAAAGCACTCTGATATGTCAACGCCGTTTCTCTCTCTTCACTGTCATGACTTGATCTTCCAAAGCTGTGAATGACAGAACAGATTATTTATACCAATTACTGTTTGAGTGGAAAAAAAAAACTAACTCAAGTTGGCTTATTTGTGTATTATCGAAGCATCTTCTATAGTGTAAATTGTAGTAATCTAGAGCCTGTTTTTCTCCTGATTTTTCATACTAAAACAACCATTTATTGACGTGACAGACTGAAAATCGGAGCTGCTGTTTGACATTTTAAGCAGCAAATACCCTAAAGATGCAGTAGTGTGATTAAGTGTAATTGTGTCACACAAATCAATTTTCCTGTCTAATGCTCTGCCACATGTATTTACCTTCAGGTTAAATCCTAACAGGTCAGATATGACTCCTGACACAGCAGACAGGATGACCACCTGGGTGATGTTATAGAGTAGAGGGTTCATAGTCAAACCATACAGTCTGAATGGAGTATCCAGCTCCTGGATGAAGGAAACACATTTAAATGTTCATTAAAAGACAGTAGGTGCAGTCATCAGTTTTAAAAATGTGAAGCAGTCATTCAGTACCTTGAGTAGTTTGGTAGCCAGTTTTAAAACGTTGTTGACGAGTGTCAGCTCCTCTTTCTTGTTTGGCTTCTTCTCCATTTTCAGATAGAGGTTGATCTGTGAAACACAAAACGGATCAAAGTATTTTTACAGTATGTAAAGATGTCTGCTGTGTTGTAACGCATGTTTTCTGTGTGTATTACCTGTTCAGTGAGCAGTATGGAGGTGTTGCTGTACTTCTTGCTGGTCTCAGAACCCAGAGTGACAAACCTGAGCAGGAACAAAGACAGACTGGAGCACCAGATCACCAGCTCCCAGTTATAGTGACACTCCAGGAACGTTTCATGGACGTGAAGCAACTGGAGAAAGAGATAAGTGCATGATTAATACATTTTTAATGACAGGTCTAGGACACATTTTACTGATAATTACATTTTGAGGCTTTATGTATAGAATTAGATTTTGGTGCCTTTGTTGTGTAAGCAAGACCCTGACAGGCAGCAGTGTTATGAGGTATGCTACAGGTTTTCTGATACATGTTAATTCTAAATAAACATTTATTTGTAGCAGCACTCATATCACACAATGTAGGTTAAAACTAAATGCAACATATCATTTTCTTTAATTGGAGTTTCAGTGCAGTGTTTAAATTACTTTTGATGAGACTGGTCATCATCCCTAGAAATCCCCACAGTTCTAACCCCAGGTCTCTGCCCCCACCATAGGTCCTTTCCACCCTGGATGCAGCCATGGCAATACACATCACGTCTGGATCCGTAAGCAACGCTCCATCTGCTCTTGTTAAGTATCAGTATCTACTTGGATCTTTTTCTCAGTGTCACCAGGGCAAAGACTGACTACGGAGAAAATCAACCATCTATACCCACCAGGTGGCAGCTCACAGTACTCTCCTCCAGATGCTCACATCCCGTTAACCTCTTCCAACACATCCACCATCTGCTTTTTGGAGCAGATCCTTTCCGCTCTCCTTCAAGCTGCTGTACCCATTACACTTTTCTCTTACCTATCAGGACATTAAGTAGCCTCTCTACCAGGGTGCTTCAGTTTGTGTTCCTCTTCCCCCTCTATACTACAGCCCTGGGTTCCATTATCCGCTCACATGGCTTTTCTATCACTGCTCTGCTGATGACACGCTCGTCACCAAATCTCCTACAAGACCAGACCCTACCTCACGGAATATACAAGCACTGGTCTTGATTACTGCAATGCCCTGTTAACGGGGTTACCAGTATGCACAATCAAAACATGGCAGCAAGTGTCATTTTTAAACTTAAGGACCCTTATCACACCCTAGCTTCCTGTCGCTGCTCTGTCCTCTGCCAAATGCATGACATTGGGTAGTGTCAGCACACACAGAAGATGTCAAGCAAAACTCTTTAGCACCTTCCTGTGCACTTAAATCTATTATTTCAGTCTAATTGAACAGGCTTGCAGAAGAATCTCACAATGTTTCTAAAACTTACCTGGGCACAGCAGATGAAGACAACTGACAAAGTGAGAAGGAAGGCTGATGACACGATCACATCCACTGAGCGCTGAGGACCCCGCCTCTGAAAATGCAGCAGTACAGATTTGATGTTGCATTTAATTTGTCAGGTGTCAAACTCTGCCCAATTAACTAGAAGAGCAATTTACATTTTACTGGAAACTTCTGAAAGTGTTCATCTGAGGTACCTTGAGGTAGGAGCGTAGTGACAACCACATCTTGATGTTCTGAACCTTTTTCAGTCTAAAATGGGGGACTTCAGACTTCCTGGCTCTGCGGGCTGAAGTCAAGTGACCAAACAGCTTGGCAAACAGTAGCCTCTGAAACACAAATAAATCTGCCTGCATTAATCAGATGTGACCTGAGTTTAATACTGCAGAGAATTAACACTAAATTTCACCATCTCACCTGTTTGTAGGTCCTCTCGGCTACGCTGAGCAGGAAGAAGAAGAGCCATATAAGGCAGACACGCACTAGGAAGCTCAGTGTTACCATGGTGATAACCAGTGCATCTGATCCAGACCCACATCCCAGCGCCACAGAAAGCATTTCATTGGCTGAGAGTGTTGTCAGTTGATCCAAGTCTCTGTACTGAGCCAGCCTGGAGGAGAAGGACAAAGACTGTATATTTGTATTTTTTTTATTAATCCATATTATTTTAATCTTCCTGGAGATTAAAAGAGGGCATCTTAACCTTTTGCCACGTTGAATAAGTATTAGATTTGTACCTGTACGCAAAGGGTGTTAGTCCGAGGATCACTGAGACCAGATTCCCAAAGACCTGGTAACCAATGCCAGGAGTATAGAGGTTCACCTATGTAGAGGCAAAGAAACAGAACATAACATAGTTACATCAAGAGCTGGATCCTCGCTCTTCTGTTTTGGTGGTGAGCAAAAAATAAAAATCACTACTCACTCTGTTCATAATCATGCCACTTATCTCCAGGACTGACATGTCTGCTTTCTTACACTCGTTTCCTTCCCACACTATGGCGCTTACTCTCTCCAGGCCAGGATTGGAGCTGTGCAGCCAGGGAATGTGGCCCTGGGGGGAGAGAAAAAAAATTATCGACTGTACACCATTGAATGAAACCACTCTGGTCTTGTACTGTATTCAAATGAGGCTTTGGGGAAAGAAAGAAATCAATGTCCAAGTGATTTGCAGGTCAGAAAATGGCTTCAAAGGGAGCTATTTTACTTATAAAAACAAGTCAGACCAAAGACACTTTAATCTGGAGCCCTATAATTATTTAAAACTTGAGACTCACTTGCAAGGAGAAGGTGATGCAAACAAGTTAATAAATCCTGAAGGTTTAAAAGGCACTGAGGGAGAGTCTAGTCCTTTAAGCTATCAGATGTTTCAGTAAGAAATTTCTATTTGTGATAACATTAGAATGACAAGTGCTGGCCTCAGTCTATTGCTGCTGTTACACTGTATCCTGCTAATGCGCAGTGTAAAACACCTAACAGTAACCCCCTCCTCACATAAACGTTAAGTCCTACAATCCTTGATTTAGGTTTGATAGTTAATCGCCATCACGTCAGACTTGTCTGATGATTGGTCCTTGAATTTACAGTCAAATGTAACGATAGCGTTAACGTAAGGCCTGATTTCACAACAGCTTTTTTAAAAAAACTGATGCATGTTGCTTTATAATGTAAATTTCAAAGTCATGCAGAATTCAGTGGATTGGTCGAATAAATTCCTGTGTAAACTAATGGTAATACAAAAAGCTTGATTACTGTTTCAGATTTGATAAAATGCTACACAACACCATTCCTACACATGAGGGACATCTTACTGAGTTCACAGACCTGGTGAAAAGGGTCATCTCTGTATTCCTTTTTTGCAGGAGGGCACACAGGTGTTCCACCTCCTTCCCCCTCTGTAGAGGAAAAAGTCACTATTTCAAGTCAAACATATCTTAACAGAAACATAATGACTGTACCAGATACATCAGAACTACTACTACCATTTTAACACACACTCTGTTAATGTCAAACATTTGCTTTTATGCTAACAAAGGTTCTACTTAATCGTGTTTCCTGACCTGTTTCTGAGGTGCACGATGATCTGCACTCTGCACAGTGCAGGAAGTCTTCCCACATCAGGTCCTCAGTCTCCGATTCATGTCGAGTGCTCTCAGAGTCCTGAGTCCTTAAACTGGAACATCTGGAGCTGCAACTGGTGCCTGACTTTGGGATGTCCTGACAGGGAAGATGGGACAGAGGATTGTGGAATGCATGTACTTGTTTTTATTTTGTGGCAGCAATAAACTTGACATGTCACCTTCGGTGTATTTGTTTACCTCCACGGCATAGTGTTTCTTGTAGTGGTGTGTATTCTTGCGGTTTCGGAGTGTACAGTCACTGTTCATTCTTTCAACTCCCCTGCGGAGGGTGTTGTAGGATGCTTCAGGGTCCTCCTCACTGGATGCCTCATCTGATGCTGGCTCCTTAAAGACACAAATCATGGTCTGTCTGAGTCTGTGTGCTGCAAAATTGGTTTGTTGATGCAGAATAAACCTCAGTAAATATTCAGATTTAAGATGTGATTTATCACCGTGTTGCCGCTAGCCAGCACCAATCCTGTGCTTCGGGCTTTGTGAGTGTGTGTGGGCTGAATGTGTGAGTTCCAGCACGCCTCATCAGCCCTGTTCGGTAAATCACAGCGCTGCTCATGGAGCTGAAGACCCTCCTCGCTGCTGCGATTGGTTACCCGGCCATCTAATGACACATAGCCGTTGTCGGTTTCAGTCGACTTGTCAATGGAAAGTTTGGACTTCTTACACCTTTAGGAGACAGCAGGTGACAGTAGAAAAGGTGAGAAGGGGGAGAGCAGGGTAAAAAAAACAAAACAGGAAGAAGCAGCAGAGTCAAGGGTTTAGTAGTAATTAAGTTCAAGCACAGAAATTATACTATCAGGATATATCAAACAATGTGGAACATTCATGGACAATAAACACAAATCCTGAAGAACAATTGTTGCATAAGATATGATGGACTAAAGAGCTGCTAGTGAAGTTAAATGGTAATTAATTTACTGTAGATATCTGCATTGATCATTGACATCTTTAATACAATGAAAGGACTCATATTCCTATCAAATAGTAATTTTATCATTTTTTTAATTTATGCTAAAATGTTCCACATTGTTGCAGTCTGCTGACAGCATGGGTAAAAGCTGAGACTCCAAATGACAAATTGAATTGTTAAACAAAAAAATGAGAAGTCCTCAGACAATAAAACATTTCACCCAATACCTCACGCTTCCCTTGAATTTAGCTTGATAAGCATGTCCTATACAATATAATAGCTGTTAAATCCCTGTGCTCCATTAATAAAAGACCAATCTTCTAATAGTTCTTACAGTGACAGGAAAAGTGGTGTTGCAGAAGCAAAGATTAGTTTTGAGTCATGGCTGGGATTCAGATTGACGTTTACCATTTAAAAAAATGCAACTTTAAACTGAAGTTTTGGAGAAAGTCCACATTGCTAATTTACTAAAACTATATAATTCAGTGTACTGGAACTGAAGCCCAGCCATGTATCTGCGAATCATCTCTTTGTAAAGAAGATGGGAAACAAAAATACACACCCAGCTTTACAGATATCATGCCAGAAATCTTGGAAGAGTGTGCCCAGGCTGTATGTGCTGCTGGCTGAGTGGGAATGTGTCGCCCCCTCCTGTGTGTTATCGGTAGTGCTAGACCCGTCGCCTTCCCTATGCACCTCCATCTGAGATGCCTTCCTCAACTTCCTTCAGTTTGGAAAGAATAGAGGTTGGAGAGAGACTTAGAGTGAACTGTGAAACTATAGCAATGTGTCCACCAGGAACCTGGCATTTTGTTTTTGAGCGAGTACATTTCTAATCAGGTGCTACAATTTGAAAAGCGAATTTCTAGAGTAGGAATAACAGTACTCTGCACCCAAATCTCTGGCACCCACTGGACACAGAGGCTATAAATATATTTAAAAAAACAAATTCTACAAAAATCCCCTTTGAGGTTGTTCTGCAAAAATAAATATTTACATAAAAGTCTCAAAATCAGTTAAATGTAGCAATATTTCATATGTGAGAAAATGTAATTTGAAGACAATCAAATGAAAGACATTTTCATGGACAATTAGTCTAGATTTTATATCCATGATTTATGCAGACAAAACATCCTTAAATGTAGGATTTGATCGGGAGTATAATTGCGAAAAAACAAACAAAATCAAATTGTAGAGTTTTGCAGAACTGAATCAGTTAAAACAATAATTCCTTTCTCTTGGTTTGGTTCTTGAGCTCAAACTCAGTCTAATTTAAAAACTTGGCTGCGACAGTCATGTGGTAACAACAACTTCATCTGCTTTGTGACCTCATAGCATGTAGGCAGGTGACCAAATATTAAACTAAAAAAAAAAAAAAAAAAAAGCCAAGAGATGAAATGTCTCTAGCCATAGAGACAGACTTTTGTTTGTCCACGAGATGAAATGTCTTTAGGACTCAAATGAGAAAAAGAAAGACAGATACAAAGAAATATTGAGAGTAACAGAATAAACTTATTCATTAAATAATCAAGTCATTTGCCCGATTTTCCCTTTTTCTTCATTAGTATGTAAATGAAATGGAGCCAAGTTCAGTAGCAAAGCCAAAGAAAATATTTGAAATTTCAAGGCACGGTCCAATTTTCTACCCAAAAGTCGGAAAATTGTCTACGACATTCTTCACAATAAACAGCACCTTCACACTGACAAGCTTTGAACCAACGAAGAGAAAAAAACTGAAAACTTAGACACTAGAAAAAACACCAAGTAAAGCAAGCTGCTGTCGACAACAATTTGCTTTTCATTGTTGTCTTCAAGCCGGCAAAAAACTTATCAGGGAGAGATTTCCTTAAGGCCTTATAAGTTCAAGTCTTTTCTAGTTTGCAGTTTCACAACGTCTTTTAAGACTTTAAAGATTTTTTAGAAAAATCAAAACTTACATTTAGAAGTATTACAATAATCACTAAATGTTTGAATTTTGGAGTAATTTACAGAGACCTATAGAAAAATCCCTCCATGATAAACATGATTATTTTGAGTCCCAAGGTCTCCTTCCTCCACCATTACCTGCGTCTTTTCCCTCCACTGCTGGAGGCAGGTTTCGGGGTTCTGGTGGAGACGATCTGGCAATGGACGGTGCCCAGCAGCAACATGAGCCAGATGGCTCCGAACACCTCAGTGGCCGGTATCCCATGAGGCAGAGGGATGGTCACATACAGGACTGCTGCTGCCACTGTAACACCAATATGGACAAATGGAATTTTTTAGAACTTTAAAAATTTAGTAAAATGAGCAACAGAAGCAAAGTTGTTTTTAGAATTTGGACCGAGACCTGCGATTCACTGTGCTGGTTTTGCAGCGGTCAGTCACAGACCCAAGCTGTACATTACTTCCTGGGCATGAAATGGCAGATGGAAAATACTGATTCCAAACCACAAATGTATTAAATAGACAATGTTTTAAACTCTAAGTTTAATCTTTGTAAGGTCTGTTTTTGTTTCATAAACTAACAGGAATTGTAATGTTGTCCATTCAGTAAACATGTGGTTTGAAGCCTGTGTGAGAGTATGACCCCTGTTTTACTATCTGATTACTGTGTTTATAACTACACTCTGTAGCCAAGAAAGTCCCAGTAGAAGATGTTCGTGGAGAAAGAGGAGCTAGAAATTGAGGAATGTTAAGACTCTACAGGTGTGTAGTTTGAGATTCTCTGGTCAAGCTCTATTAGTGACACCCAGGTATCTGAACTAGTTGTTCATGAAAATGTCTTTCATTTATTTGATTGTCTTCAAATTACTTACTACAAATTATTTTCTCATATATGAAATCTGTTACATTTAACGGATTTTGTGACATATGTAAATATTTGTTTCTCCAGAACAACCTCAAAGGGAATTTTTGTAGGATTTGGTTTATTTTTTTGGTTTTTATTTTTAGCCTCTGTGTCCATTATTGGGTGCAGAGTACTGTTGTCCTACTCTAGAAATTCGCTTTTCAAATTGTAGCATCTGATTAGAAATGCTATAGTTTCACAGTTCACTCCAAGTCTCTCTCCAACCTCTATACTTTCCAAACTGAAGGAAGTTGAGGAAGGGATCTCAGATGGAGGTGCATAGGGAAGGTGACGGGTCTAGCACTACCAATAACACACAGGAGGGGGAGACACATTCCCACTCAGCCAGCAGCACATACAGCCTGGGCACACTCTTCCAAGATTTCTGGCATGAGATCTGTAAAGCTGGGTGTGCTTCTGTCTGTCCTGTTGGTTATTTTGTGTTTGTAAAGTCATTAATATTGTTAAGAATAAAATCATCAGGTGACCTGAAATATTTCTGGTTGTGTGTGCTGGGTGTATAACAAAGTGTTTGGTGGCATGCCAAAACAAATTACTAAGGTGAAAGTATTTCGGGTTTGTGTTTGTATTTCTGTGGTCAAACATATCTTGATGCAACTTTAACTTGTTTTCACTATAGCACAAGAGTTGTGTGTTAGTGTTTTTGTGTCAAGGAAGTGAACAGGAAGGGTGGAGAGCTGAAAAGAGAAATGAAAAATAAGATGCCATAAGGGGTGAAAATAGCAACATGCTTGTGCTTCATGACTGCATTTTAAGAAAGATGACTGATGCACAGCATCTATTGAACAACTTGTCTTTGGTTTTTAGAATGTTGTCCAACATCTACTTACATACCAAATCTGTCTGCATATGTTTAAATGATCATACGTCTACTGAAGCTAATTGGACACTAAAGTAGAAAGTGCAGATATAAAATGTAGCAGGATTTTGGAAATGTCTGACCAATGTCTCATACTTCATAAACTAAACAGATGTTGGTGCATAGTTCAGTGGAAATTGTGTATTTGAATCACATGAGATCATTTCTTCCTCCCAGGTGTGGGAAAAACAAGAAATACCAGTTCATCTTTGAACCAGTTTACTTTGGCTGATGTCTGTCTCAACCACAATGACAGAAGCAAAACTGTGGCTGGGACTCCAAAGACAAACAAAACCCTTTGGCAGCTGTTACACAGCTGTCTCACACGCCTACCTTGCAGCAGGTAAAGAGCCAGTAGTATGAGAAAAATGGCTCTGGAGGTGACCTGGCTCCACCATCGATAAAAGAACGGGAAGAAGACGACTCTGACGATGCCCTTCCTGGTAAGAGACGTCCACGGACTCTCTGGTTTGGCTTTAGCAAACGCCGAACCTGAGGAGGAAGAGAATAAATACAGAGACTTAGTTTAATGAAGACTAATTGGGGGCCTGGTGAAGCAGTGATAGAGCATTGGGTTGGGATGCAGAAGGCCGTGGGTTCAAATCCCAAACTCCAAGCTGTGGCCCCACCCAGCCACTCAGGGTCACCCTGGTCCCGAGCCCGGATAAAATGGGAGGGTTGCGGCAGGGCAAATCACATGCTGAGCACGTTCACTGTGGCGACCCCGGAAGGGACAGGCCAAAAGCCAATGACCTAGTTTAGTGAGAACTAATTAAGGCAGATGACTGGGCAAAGAACAATTGCTCAATACATCCTGTAGTCACATTAGAGCTGAGGTTATCTTTACTCCTTCTTCCTCCCGCTTCTGTTTTATCTCAACATCCCCTCATCCATTTATCTACTCTCTTCCTGCTGCTGTCTTATAACAATGGAGGATACGGTTGACTGATTTGGGGAATAATTAAAAAGGGAAAAATATGAGACGCATGCAAACAGATATGAGGACAGACATGGAGACAAAAAAGGTGAGGATCAGCAGTGACAGGAGTCTGGCACGGTGATGCTGGCCTCTTAAACTGTTGTCATGGAGCAAACAATGCAGTGCGCTGCATGATTTGAACTATAGCAGGAAGCCTGTGCTACATCACATCTAGGTTGATGGAAAGAAAGTACACACACAAAGGTGTTATTTTCTCACCTCTAACCAGGTCCACATCGATAAGGTCTGGTTTGACATGTCCAGTCTTCTTTGGCTTGTTTCTCAAGCCCTGCAGGGGGAGACAAGGAGACTTGGTATTTTGTTTATACAAATAAACAAAATGTGCACATCTACACTAACTCAACTGCAGGAGGCTTCTTGTGTACTTCATGCTCTTGTAAACACACACACAGTCAGTGTTTGAGGAGGCACACCATGCATTAAAGGTTCACACAGCCACTGTCTCTATTTTCTCTTTAACAGCATTTACTCACACCTTCCAAGTAAACATATTTCATCACTCTGTCCAGCAACGTGTTTTTCAAAAAGAATGTGTCACAATGAGGTTTACTGTTCTCGCAATCTGCAGTTTTTCACCATGAAAATATAGCTTCTTTTTGCCACATTAACTTCCTGTGCCAGCCAGATACTTCCTCCTTAAGTATGACGCGCACACATACATTTGTATTTGTGTGTCTGTGTGTACGTGGCTGCTCTGTCAGATGTGACGACAAACTTTCTAGTTTGATTTTCACATGAATGCATCTACAGGTGTAGGACATTTGTGTGTGGGATAGTAAAGACAAAATGAACATTGTCAACTGATGTGTATGAGGAACTATGACGGTATCAAAAGTATCGTGAGTTAGTATCGTAAGCAGTCTGTGAATGTTGTCTGATTAAGGTTTTACATCAAATCAAACAAACAAAGTTCTATATTTACATGTTCACACCAAGAGATACACAAACTCAGTTCCCAAAACCATGTGTTTCTACTGTGCAGGCAGGAGCTTAGAGGATTCTTAACGGATCAAAATACATTTGGCAAAAAGCAGACAGTTGAGGACTGTGCAGTGGTATAAGCTACACAGCCCCATTAGCATATTTCATATTTTATGATTTCTATTGTCTTTGCAACTGTAATCGTCCACTATTTAACACAACGAATGTGCAGAAAGTCATTTTTGCAAGTTTATATATGACTGAATTAGATTTATAGGTTTAACTTTGTTGCATCAAACGCTTCTTAGTATACAAGTGTTTAGTGAGAGAACTTTCGCTTGTTTAACTGAAAAATGGTTTCATTCTCCCAGGAAGAGAAAAGTAGTATCTTGGTATCAGCCCTCAAAATCTGCTGTTGTGTTAGTGCCGGCAAACTCAATGAAAACCTTGAAAAATGAAACCAAGATTTGGTTTTATCAATAGGAAGTGTCAAGTCTTTTTAAAGCACTGAAATACAGCACATTTCAAACATGTGAGTCATTCTCAACAAGCTGCTGTTGTAACATAAAAACTTGCCCACTTCAATGTATCTGCCTCATGCCAATATTTACAACAGGCCAATACCGTTCTGTGTTATCAGTCAGTGGTCTGATATCAAAGCTTGATGGAGGCCCTTATCTTTAAACAGCACAACCAACAAACTAATACACCGTAGTGTGTGTGTGTGTGTGTGTGTGTGGCACGGCGCAGGAAAATAAAAGGAAAGTAAGTGTGTGGTTAAAAAGAAAAGGATCAATAGTTTCCTCTTGGTGATGGGTTTACTGCTGCACTAAAGTCCTTTACAAACATCTCATCTGGCCACAACTCTCATATCTCTGCATTATTTATTACCTCTTTATGAACTCATCTCATCATACTTCCTGAGGCTGGCTCAGTGACCGCTGAATGCCACTCATTCCTTTGGAAGAGCATGATAAATAGCTATTCTTTTCGCTTTTGTCTCTAAAGGTTGATGGTCACGTTGCTTTAAAAATGTTTTTTTTTCATGAAGCAGAATTCACTACATAGCAAAAAATATAAATGCATTTTAACAATATAATTTTAATTACATTATTATTACATTTTAACAGAATATTTTACACTTTCGTGTCTGCACCGTAAGGTGGTAACTTGTTTTTTTCGGCAGAGAAACAGTCTCAGTTCACACGTTTTTGTTTGTCAATTTATGTCAAGTAGACTGTAAAGATGGTAGCTGGGGGGCGAACAAGAACAAGATTGGAATAGAATCCATTAAATATTAAATGTATTCCACCATTTAGCCAAAACACTACATACCTGGAAATTAATACTGCTAGATTTAACCTGTAATAATTGTTCCAAATTAAAAATATGTTTTAAATATGTCTAATTAGAATTAGACTTCTGTAAATTACAATTATGATTAGAGAATGATGACAAAACAGCACAAATGTATCTTCTCCAAACAATAAAGATAGAGATTTTGCTAATAAAAAGACTTCTGAACATCTTTGAGAAGATTGATATCCTTCAGGTTTATGAGAAATATCAGTTATCAAATTTTTTTATGAGCCTATAAATAACACAAATTAACACGTCACAGTGGTGAGGAAGTAACACAGGACACTGTAAACTCTAAGCTGTCTGCTGCAGATACAAAGTATGGGAACCATTTTAGCTGATAGCCTGAGTTGCAGCTCTGTGTGTGTGTGTGTGTGTGTGTGTGTGTGTGTGTGTGTGTGTGTGTGTGTGTGTGTGTGTGTGTGTGTGTGTGTGTGTGTGTGTGTGTGTGTGTGAGTGAGAAGATAGAGGTACAAAAGGAGATAGGAGATCTAGATGTGGAGCCACCTTGTAGAAATCCCTAAGATAAATCCAAAATGAAAATGTTTACATTTTCAGTCACTATTTAGGAGTAAAATTGTTAATTTCAAAGCTACATCTAATCCTTCCCTGAAGCACTTTTGACACACGGTGTTCTCAAACTCAACTTTGGATCTAAGACAATCTCAAATAAAATCTGAAAAGGGGGGTTATGAGGCTGTCCTCTAAAAAGGTCAAAGGTGAGAGGCCGAAGCAGACAGGTGAAGAGCCTTCAGTTATCACTAAGCTACACTATGAGAGAGTTATATCAAAACATGCCCTCACAATATTTTCCTTTAATCCTCTAATCTGAGGCCATAAAGTTGTGTTATGAAGCAATAAAATAAATGATAAAAACCACAGTTTTTTTTTTTTTTTTTTTGCAGTGTGTTCATCTTCAGTATGCAGGTTTAAAAGGGAACATTTCATGGTCTTCGTCATTGAGATTTTTATTCCTGTTTTTTTTATCAGTTAAAGCCATCCCTGTTGCACATAGTTACAACAGTTCCAGGTATTGTCGTAATCTTTCATAATTTATTCATGATTGTCATTGTTAAATGTTACTTTTCATATAGTTTGGGTTTTGTTTTTGCAGTTCGTAAACGCATGTTTTCCAACGCAGGCTTTGTTGTGACATTAATACGTGGGGGACAATTCCATGTGTGAAGGAAGTGGAAATAAAAACCTTTCTGGCTCCAGAAGATGTCAGATGCTGGTTGGGACTGAGGAGTTTCAATTGAAAAAGAAATGGGGTCTGGAGTGAGCTCTGTAGCCTGCATCTCCTTTCTGACTGAGGTCAACATAGGCAGCTACTATCCAACAGCCATGTCAATGTCAGTGTTACAGCTACAATGTGGGTAATGTAGGCACCAGGTTATACATGGGAAGAATAAGAAGGAGAAAGCAAACATTTAACTCTACATCAATATTGATCTTTCCGAACTGACTGAGTCCAACATTGAACAACAAACTGACCAATTTATGTTAAACTGATACTGTCAAACTACTCTCCATTTTCCTCCATGTTGGCAGTTTTGGTTTGAGCTGTTTCAGACTAGTTTGCATTAAAAAGTCCCAAAACCGATGATTCTGAGACAGCGCTCATTCTCTGCATCACAAAAAGTGCTCATGTCTGATTTCTGATTAAATGGGCACTGACAAGTATAGACCAGGTGTGTACTCCTCCCGCTAAATTTCTTAAACATGTACAGCATTGAGTGGTCAAAACAATGCAGCTATGACCTTGTCGTTCATGACTTTTGTGCCACTTTTGAGTCACTGTTGCAATTATTTAACAATTTGTCTGCTAAAGGGTTGAAGGAGACCAACATTATTTGTGCCATGTTCCCCTGATCACACGACACCACAGCTGTCTAACTTCCTGATTCACAGATTTGACTGTAGTTTAACTTTAAGAAACTGAATTCCTTCTACTGTCAATCACAAAGCAGCACTGCTACAGAGTGAACACAGAGTGGGGTTAATGGACACACCAGGTTTCAACATAGCAACTGTACTGAGCGATCAAGTCAACCAATCACAGTCTAGCAGTCTACAGCATGGGTGAGCAGATGTGCACAGTGGGACAACAGGAGGGACGTCCTTCTCTGCTTAATTACTCACCAGAGAAATGAACTGCGGAAAGGAGGAGGAAAAGAGGGGATGGAGATGAAGAGAAGAGAGGTGGGCAGGTGACACCCAGCCACAAGGGCAGAGAGGCAAGTTAAAAACGAAAGAAACATTGGAAAACAACTGGCCGCATGGCAAGAGACATCGAAAACACAATAAAAAGAAGATGACAGGAATAGAGGAGTGAAAGATTCAGTATGAAGACACTTCCTGAATAAGCAGAAAGAAAACACAAACAGGAAAATGGAAAGAGCAACAATGGAATAACAACAGTGAACCAAACATACCTTTATTTCTCGCTGTTCCACGGATTTCTCCCATATCTGTTGGTCATATGCACCAATCTGAAAAATAAATAAACAAATGAATAAATAAAGGAAATAATTAAACTATACAGCTTGTGCACACATCCCATTGTGGATGTTTACAGGAAGAAGAGTAATGATCCAAACCAAAGTTTATTTAATACACAGCAAAACTACAGTAACAAAAACAATCAAAATTTAAGATTGAGTAAGGTAATATCAGTGCTTTCAACATTTTCAACTTTTCAGTTGCTTGTTTTCTAAGCTCCACCAAAGTAAATCCTCATAATGATTTAAGATTGTGCAGAAACTGCAGGTTTTGTTTGTGTACAAGTTCAGGATTTGCTTCACAATAGAGCCATATTTTAGAGCAGCAATGTGCATAAATCTCTTTATGAGTCACTAAATGCATAATTGGGTCAGTAAAATCTAGCTACAGATTCACTGCCTGGCATAAAGCACTTTCTGAGTTTTTCAAAGGCTGGAGCCAAAGACCTGTACAGGATGCAAAACACAGCAACATGCGTTGTTCACAGCCGACATGTCATCTTTATACCTTTCCACCAGCTTTAAGGTCATAACAATCACATGATTCTAGAACATTTGTTAATATTGTGCATCATGGATCTACTTACTTTACTAAATGGAAATCTGGTAGCAGTAATGTGACATGCATGGACAGATTAACTCCACACCCTTAAACATTAAACATATTATTAAACTCATACTAGGAAAAGAAACTGGGATAACAAGTTTATAAGATTTGGCTGAACAGAAGTGATAAACATACCAATACACCCATCAAACCAGCTGAGTAGGTTACACTTTAATACATAATCTCTAATGATTTCATCTTGCTTCTTGTCTTTAGGGTAGAGCTAAACCTGTGAAAACGTCAGCTTAACAAACCCTTGGTGAGGTTGCATAACTGAGGCTAAATGCATGCCACCATTGCAGAGATCACTGGGATCAATACACCTGCAGACTGTGTGTGTGTGTGTGTGTGTGTGTGTTTGTGTGTTTAGAGAAGGTGGTGTAGTAGTAGTCATTCTATGCATTAGACAATCTAGGACATTCACCCACACACACACCATGCTACACACCTGTGTGATCTTAAAACAACAGAACAGACCGAGTGCTGTGAGAACAAGATATATTTACTCCTTGTTCACACATCTGACCTCTGAACAAACATTCAAAAGGATAAAACGAACTCCAAGGTCAAACTGTCAATTTCACTGTGCCGGGTTGCCAGTTTCTTATTTGACCTTCTTTGATTCTACGCAGTACAGTTGGCAATAAAACTGAGCTCCAAAACTGTTTGCTTTGCAGCTGCCTTTCAGAGACACACACTGTGATGATCAGCTAATGATCCGATCTCAGCAGATCGGGGTGCGTTCATGCGAGAGTGCGTCTCCGAGGCATCGAGTGTAGGTCACCCTGTGGGCTTGCCAGTGGAAACTCTGCATCTTTAATGAGACTTCATTAAACATGCATAGAAAGAGACGAAGAAAAAGGTGAAAGACAAGGACAGAACATGAAGAGACAAAAAGAACTGGATGAGGATAGAGAGAAATGTCTAAAATGTAGGTTAAAGTAAACTTTACACATCTCTCCAACTCCTTTATGTCTGTTTCCATTCTGTTTCAATGGTTTGGTATGTTGGTAGTCAAAGTGATGTTTCTTTATACTGAACTAAGACCCACCACAGTTAAAACACTGATAGTGTCAGAGTAATATTAAAATATGAGCCAGTGTAAATCACTACATACAAGCAGATGTGGGTCAGAGAGTTCGTCGATCTGTGACCCTGATCTCAAGATGGGTCCAACACGTATCTATGCTTTACTTTTTTTAAAAAGCTATGTGGTGGTCATGACATCACTTCCCATAGGTCACATTAGGAGAGAGATTTACTGCTTTGCAAGTCAAATAAAAACACGTCATCCAATAAAAGTATCTAAAGCTTTTGTAAAAACAAGTTAAAATTTTTTAGTTTAGTCTGGAAGCAGCTCAGACTTGGGCCTGAAATAAAACCGAGGTCCAATCAATTGAAGATTCTAAGTTTCTCTTTTTTAATATTTAAAGTAACTAAGAAATAAACTGACATGGATAAGATGTGGTTAAAGTGGCATTACAGCTTTCCAACTGTGCAAACACCACATACCAAGGAAGATAAGTCTGTAGAAAAAAATCTGTAGAACAACAGCTACTAAATGGACCTGATGGTAAGACTAGTATGTGAATTATTGATAAAACATTGTTCAAACATTAAAAACACTTTGGCAAACTTGCAAACATTCTAACTGCAACAGCTCTTTTCCTCCTTTTTAACAAATGCTGTACTTCTAATGTGCTG
This sequence comes from Channa argus, assembly GCF_033026475.1. Classification (NCBI taxonomy): domain Eukaryota; kingdom Metazoa; phylum Chordata; class Actinopteri; order Anabantiformes; family Channidae; genus Channa; species Channa argus. Next base: position 9,850,254 of record NC_090217.1, read on the forward strand.
TTATTGTAACTTATAGTATTTGAGAGATTGAAAGGACTAAAAATATATATATTAGAGAGATTTAAAATAAATTAATGTAGACAAGAAAATCCTTTAATGCTTAGGTCTTAGGCATTAAAAGATTGTCTTGTCTGCATACATCTTAACAATCCATAACTAATCTGAGTAATATAGTAAGCTACATTTGTTTGACTTTTAGCTATTAAATGTGATGTAATGTCACATTGCTCTTAAACGAGAAAATAAGACACTTGCAAACCAGAGATTCCCAACCATGGTCCTCAGGGAACTCTGCCCTGTTTTTAAGCTGTCTTTGCACTGCCCCCTGCTAATTACCTGGATCAGGTGTGTTCAATAAATCAGAGGGTGGAAAATACCATCTTAGATGAGGGACGGGGTTTGAGAAAGACAAACCAATTTCTAATTAATTAGCACACCTGTTCCCAGTCAGCAGTTCCCCAAGGACCAGGGTCAGGAATCTCTGCTGACTAGAAACTTCTGTTTGGAAAAACAAAACTCTTCTTTGAAAATTTCTTGAAGCTTTATGTTATAATAGAGCCAAACAACAACAGTCCCACACTGAATACTGGATATAAATAAAACTTTAACTGATTTACACTGTGTCATTTCAGCTGACAGCAAATTTTCCACATCATTCAACACACACACACACACACACACGAACATGTTGAGTACATGTGGAGGACAGCCAGAGGGCAAACATGACTAGCCTACGGAGCAGAGAGATAAAGGAGAAGAGGGTGGAGATAAGGAGCTAGGTGGAGATGGAAAGAGCAGAAATGTTTGCTACATAATCACACACAACTCTTGTTACATCATGGATTAGTGAGGTAACAGCACTGCATATCTTCTTATCCACACAATCATCCCTACAGCACCCAGATTACCTGATCATCTCCTCAAAATAAATGAGCTGTTAGGCAACAAAAACACTTAGCACAGCTCCTCTGTTTACTTGTGTCATAATTTAGCATCATTATTCTGTCATTTTTTTAAATAAAAGATTGCTTGAGAAGCTGTTAATCTTTTGGTCAAATCACAAATGACTCCTCAGTTATTTCACAGAGAAAAATCACACACTTCAGCAATTTAACAAATGAGTGAAAACCAGACAGGAGCATGAGGAGGCCAAGAGCGGCCGCTGCGGCAGTGCTGAGGTCACCATGACAACGGATTGGTGGCGGTGTGGGGGGGGGGGATTATGTCAGCAAAGCAACAGTTATATAACAACTGCCTCTGCAACAGAAGCGGTATTACAGACAAAGATAGCTGCTGGTTTACAGAGCTACAGTAGAGAAGTGTGTGTCTACAGCAGACAGACCTTCATAAGGTATAAAATATTAACACACATTAGCTGTCAATGCATGAGTGTTGGCATTTATCTGTCATCTGTCTTTATCAACTAGCTGGCGTTCACAAGGCGTCAAGCTCAGTGGGACCTAGGTAACAGGTACAGGAAGGTTGCCTATTCAAACACAACATAGCTCTCAACTCTAAAAATCAATACTGAGCCAAAGGAACACGTGGTGTGAACAATGTCCCATTAATATTGAAAAGACAAAACTACTTTCAACCTTGATGAGAAAGATTTTTTCCCCCCTCCCTTTTCTGAAAAGAGCAGGCTGTTTTCTATCAGCATTTAATTACCAATTCAATCTGTACGTCATTTTCTACCATGTTAAAAAATCCCTGTGCATTTAGTAAAATGTGGCTCTAATGACCACCTCATTCATTTTAAATAGGGTGGCCAAAACTTTAGAACCACCTTTTATTATAATGCCCTCCACTATGACTCCACAATCCAACTCTACCCCCTAACAAACAGACAGTAGAATTATCAACTTTGTGACAGTTTCAACTTAAAAACAGAGAAATTATACTACTGTAAAAGTTGAATTTATGGCAGAGCTGCTGTATTGGATTGCATTACATTGTACAGATGTACCTAATAAAGTGATCATTGAGCACATATTACAAATACAAAAAGTTACTAATGAATGTGCTTGTGGACTGTTGATTTAAACTTACAGAGAACTTTCATAATCACTTTTGTCCAAGGACTACATCATTGTGGTTGCAGTGCTTGCTATTTGGGCAGTACATCACATTATCTGTGCAAATGTATAGATTTATTTATTTATATTTCTGCATCCCATCCCTGTCTGAAGGATAAGAAGCGAGGTAATTGGAAGCCTCCACTGAAGCATTTCCCATTTTCTTCCTGTATGTAAATCTCAGGAGACTGGCTGTGATGGAATATCCCTCATCTATTTGTGGGAATCTCCCATTTACATTTTAGATGTGCTCAGATTTGGCATAGCTTAGCCACCAGCATAAATACACAAAGATGCTGCCAGTGTGCATAAAAAGAGGGAAGACTTCAATTTAAGGACTGAACAAACTAATAAACACAAATGTGTTTCAGTTTTTTACATTTTAATGGTTAATCCAAATTAAGGCAAAAACATCTGTTATTCATCAATTTAAGATATTTATTTATTCAATTTATATTTTTGCAAACCAATGGCTCAGAAGCCAAATGTTCATATTCATGTCCTAAAATTCCCAAGTATATGCCAACTGTGAGAAAAAATGTTTTCTTTAATGCTAATCTCAAATTATCAACTGCTAATATTTTTAAACATCAAATGTCAAAATTTATAAAAAAAAATAATTAATCATTAAATAATACAACAAAAGGAAAACAAACTGCAGAAGCATGAATGACCAAATGACCACATGACCCCCCCCCTCAAGAGTCAAAGAACTATTAAAGATTTAGGGTCAGACATCTGATTGCAGTGTACAGATTAACCTTTCTACCATGGTTTGTGACCATAGCAACATACACAGAGTGTAGCCTTGTCAATTGTGTGTAAGGTCTAATTTAGATACACAGCGTGGGTTAGTGTGAGCGTGAGTGTGTGTGAATAAAGAAACAGCCAAGAAGGAGTGAAGAAAGAAAAGCAACATGGGGGAATACTTCACTGCTAACTTCACGTGACACTTAAAAGAAGGTTTGGGGAATTTTTGTGCAGGTTATAGTTATTAAAGAATTATTTTTACAGTCTTTACACAATGTATTGTTGACATGCATTATTGACATTCCCTAATGTCTTAATCTAATTCTTAATATCTAATCTTTAAATATCTTCTTGCAAACGAACCATAGCAGTAAGAATTTTGTATCAGAGAGAACAAGGAGTCTTCATAATATATAGGCTTAGATTAGGGAATGTTGTATTGTTTATGAGGGAAAACTGCCAATGTTTGTCTATTTGTTTTCAGTAAATCAACCAATAATAGACTGTTTAAACTGTGTGTCTCCATCTCTATATCCGATAGGTATTACCACTAAATAACAACTAGAGCAAATGAGTGAATCAACATCAGCCTTGTTGCCCGTTTTCATCGGAATCAGAAAACTGTTTATTGCCAGGCACAGTTAAAAGAACACTTAACAGTGCTAGGAATTTTGTCTTGGTGTCAGGTGTATACACACAATCTAAAATATAAAGTTAAAATGCAAAGGTGTGACACACAACAAATATGAAGTAAGTACACAGCGATAAAATAAAATACAACTTCAGATTTCTCAAAAGCTGACAGAATAGCAATTGAACTATCAGTTCTGGATTAAGAAAAGAGAATAGAAACATATAATCCACTATGTATATCAGTATATGAAGCTACCCGACAAAGCATCTTTCTTCTCAGCTCTAAATAAAGCTGTCGTCACTCCAACATCTATAACTCTACAGTTGACTGTATTCACAGGGAATCTTCAGAGACTTACAAAACTTGAAAAATTAACATTCACAGATCTTGCCAACAAACCAAGGATATGAACTGTTTCTAAAAAAAAAAAAAAAAAAAAAAAAAAAAAAAAAAAAAAAGACAAAGTCTGTCTTGTGACACAGCAGATAAACGTGTCTTGGAGTTGGCACTGTGGTCCACTAAGATTAAACTGTTTCCAAAATCACTCCCTCTTTGTTATGTAGTGACTAAATTTACCTTCTAAGTGTTTTTATTTAGCCAACCTTTACAGTAGTGCTCTGAAATTCCACAATGGAATGAAAAAAGCTGCACACTAATTTCTGCTAAAGCACTGTTCCACATTACATGGATGCAAAAATTGGTACTGTGTAATTTTAAAGCTACCAGTGATTATGGAAAATTATTTCTAAAGCCACGATTATGCTCACCACCTTGGTCAAAGTGTTGCACAAACTGTGATGTCAACACACAGCCAAAAGCATTTAGATACACAACTGACATGTCTTCTAACTCATAGGTCTCGCTAGTAAGTAAAAGTGCAATTGACGCCACTGGAATAGCACTAGAACTGGGAATGCACAGGAAATAAATCTTCTAAGCACGGGCTGCTTGCTGTATCTGTAATTACATAAATACTGTCGGCTATGTCACTGTTATCTGGTTAAATGTCCACGTGTCCTTGAGCAGGTAGTGGTATAGACAATTTTATCGACAGGCCTGCACACAGAGGGGTGTGACCAGCCAAAATGCCACCTATGCACGCCTCTCGCCAGCAGTTATGACATCATGTTTAGGCCACAGACCAGCTCTCCTGGGTGGGAATGTTGTGAAAGCTTAAAATCTCATTTTATTGCTCACTGTTGTGTCCTTAGGTAGAAGTAAATGAGGGACTTTTGGTCAGAGCCTGTGACTATTTGCAATCTGTTTCCATACAAAGCAGTCAAAACAATTTGTATACTGTGACTCATCATGAGGAAACAACACATTCAGCTTCACAGACCTGTTTGGAAATCTGGATCCATTACAGTAGGTTTATAGGTCACATTTAGGTTGTCTTTGTTATACTGGCAAATATACTGACGTAATGTCTCGATTTCTGTCTGCTTCTGACTGAAAAATGTCCAGTCAAGTTAGTCGTAGGCATTCGGCAAAGTCTGGTGAAAAGGTGAGCAGAGGTATTGCTATTTTTGTTAAGGAATTTTCCAACTTATTATCATCATCTTAAATTTTTTCATACAGACACTAAAACTAATGATAAATCTCCAGATCAGGTGTAGCTTTTGTATACGGCACAGACAAACAAGCTAATCAAGGAAGTGCTTCACAAGCTTTTTCTTCAGTAACTGCCCTTCCCAGAGTCTAAGGCGTATTCAGACTAACGAGGACATTTTTTTCAAAATTTCACATATTGCAAGCAAAAACAAACAAATGTCCCTTATCAAATGTACTTGGGTGGAAGCAAAAATAATGTAAATACAGCTACATTTAGCAACTAAAATAAGTCAGCTAAAACCCACCAGAGAAAAGTGACAAAATATAGATTTTGGTCACCGAGAACCAGTTGTTAGTGGATACTATAATTCTATAACATTGATGGTTACAGTATATTTCGAGAAATTACCTCATTAGAAATACATTACCATTCACCACCAAGTTCACTTTACTATGTGAGATCTGTCACAGCTTCAGTTAATACTGTATGAACACTTTAATACACTCCTGAGAGCAGTGTTTGTTTAGCAGGATTTCAGGTGTTTGCTTAATGGAAACCCACAGAGTCTCCTGCTCTCTCAGGAGACGGTCTGTAACCTTAACTCATCTTCACCCTCCAAAGAACATCTATCAGCTGTTATAGCCTAGCTTCACAGATCCCAGGACCAATAAAAACAGCTGAATTGAGATTAATAAACTCTCCCAGTCCTGCTGACTTAACCTGCTGAGACAAAAAGCTCTGGATACGATGCAAGAAACCCACAGTCACAATATTAAATAGAGTATATGAAGTGTGTCGCATTGTACATTCGGGTAAGTAAAAAGAAGAAAGCTCTTGTTTAAAAGTGACATCAGACATGAAGATTCCCTGAGGACAGGCACACAGGTGTGACCTGCTACTAATCTGCTGCTGAAGAGGGTTGTGTTCATTTGCGACTAAGTGATTGTCGTCACTTGGTTGTCTTTGCCTAGACAAGCTCAGGTTAACACCAGTTCCTGACAAAGCAGATAAACGTAATTCAAAGTAACACTGACACACTGTTTTTATCTTGTTTCTTAGTCATTTGTGGATTAGAAAAGTCTCCAATGAAAACCTTTAATGTTACTGGTGATCATATTGATGACTAATTTAAGATCCAAAGTAAAGAGACAAAGCTGGTAAAATTTTTAGTTTTGAGCAAAGATAGTGTTGTAACGTCTGTTCTCAAGAGTCATCTTCAGAGTGATCCTGTAAAAGCTTAAGTTGATGTCTACATCTGCCAGGTGCACGCACAATAATAGAGGGCTGAAATGCAAAGACGATGGCAGAGAGATATACAGAGACGGAGCTGTAGAGGACATAAAAATAGGTTTATGAGGACAGCGAGCCGGACAGGCAGATGATGTGTAAGCTGAGATCTACAAAGGGGATTGCAGCTCTGGAGTCCAGCAGAGGATCTGATATCTGACACTATAGAGCAAAAAGACACACAACACCAGGCTGGTTTCAAACAGTGTCAAAGGGGCCGAATCTGCTGCTGCTGCTGACAGCACTGAATAGTTAAACACTAAAAAACTTCTGCACACACAGAAAATGTTCTGATATTTTAAACTATAAATTCTGCAGCTTAAAAAAAAAAAAGAAGAAGCTATTGCTTACTATTAAGGACCAGATATTACATTAATAGAAATGTATGTTCTACTACACAACTAATGAAACTTGCACAAACTCAGCAGAAAATGAAAAAAAGCAGCTGCTAATTATTTTTTTTCTTTAAGCTAAAAGTTCCTTTTTAGTGCATTTTATTTCTTCTTTAGAAAGAACCAACCACACCATGTGTTGTTAATGAGTGAATAAAAACAATAGCATGCTTTTCCCTTTAGTTTCTTAACAATTTCTTCTGCCACACACGCTAAGGAAGCAAAATGAAGCAGACAATTACTATACTATTTTCTTACGACTAACAAAATAAACAAAAACAACATTACTGAATGTAGTAAATAAGCAGTGTCTTACCTTTTTCTGGTACCACACTACAGCATCTTTTACTTTGGAAGCCATTTACATTTCCCTTCTCCCCGCCTAGGGCATCTTAGACTGAAAACACAAAACACACGGCAAAAGAGAAGAGCAAAGTGAGTGACTGAGTAATGAGGAGAGCAAGAAGAGGACTGACGTCTGTATACCTGAAAGGCAGGTCTTCCTTGACAATCACAAGGGAAGACAGTGGAGCAAACACACACATGAGCCATGTGCATGCTGATTTAACTCAAGGTAGTGACTTGGCCTTTCTCTAAACATACAACACATATAAAAATGCAGTTTACACCTATTCTGATTCTTTTTTGTGTGTTGCTTTTATGATAAACTTTGCATGGACTACCTCCTTGTAACATTCTTTCAGCCAGGCTGCAACAAGTAGGGACTCGTCTGGGATCATAAATTTAGACTCAATGCTGGGTATTTGGTGGGTATTAGTGTATCATGCATGTCGGGCTCGTCGTTTATTCATCTTACAACATAACCAAAATTGTGGGTTAATACGACCAGTCTCCTGAAAGTCTACAAATAATTCATATTTATTGTTTCATTACAAATCCACCGTAATTTACTACAAAGCTAAAGTGCTGAGTCACTGTCTCATAATGTATACTAAACTTCTACTAAGAACTAAACCCTTGTGCTTCTAGTATGAGTTATTGGACAGTACAATCCTGGACTGGATAGTTCATACTTAAACACTCTTTCCACCATATGTCACAGAACACACCTGACGACTGGAGTTTATCTTGCAAGAACAGAAATTCTCACGTTTTCTCTGCCAAAACAAATAAGGGGGCAACCAGCTTTTTATGAACAAACCAACTTTTGTTGAAGAGCGCAAAATAAGCAAAACACAACAACAAAAAAAACAAAGCACAGGTTTAGGGTGACATCCTGGATGGAGAGGCACAGACAACATGAATTGCAGTCTACAGAGAAATATGGAGGTTACGAAAATTACTGAACACGTTAAAATCCTTGAGAATGTCTGTCACCAATTGGCTCTGAAAACTTGAGTCAGCAACACCACCAAACTACAAACATTTCCCACCTCCCCTACATACCCATCCAACACGAGGTTAACCTGGTATCAAGTGCAGTATCAGAGAAGTACGAGTAGGAATACACAACGGTAGTATTTGTCCCAATACTGGTATCATATTAGGACATCCCTTGGTGGCAGAAAGCTTACATCCCACAATTACTGAAACAAGAGTGCACGCTGGTAATGCAATGTGTCACTGTTACATTTGCTGTGTTATTACAGTAAACTATCTTTGAAATAAGATCTTTTAGCAATGGAGTCTATGTGAGCTTGCTTGTTGTGGTTTAAAAGGTTGAGTCCACAAAGCATTCTGTTGGATTCACTTCAACAAGCCTGAGCTTCAAGGTTATTTGACACCAAGAATAACAACAGAAATAATTTTTTCTTATGACATTTGGCTACTGAAACCAGAAACAGATTTTGTTCACAGATTATCATATTAAAATGTCTTCGAACCATTTTCTGTATTTATAGGAGTGGCAACCATTTTGACTGGACGGTTTAGTAAGAAACATTAGAACTGGAAGAGGAAGAAGAGGAGAGGAAGGTGCTGTTAAAAAAAGCTGTCAAGTGGAAAACATGGACGGTTCATGCGTAGACACTTTCCTTCCCTCTTCTCTCTGCCCCTGTTCCTTCCTCTTCCATTTGTATTTGTCTGTGTCAGTGTCTTAGCATTGCCTTTTTATTAGTCTGTTATGTAAATGGAGTGTGGTCTGGCTGCACGACTGAGAACGGAGGAGCAGAAAGATGGAGAGGGATGGAGGGCAGCGCCTGGAGATAAGGACGATTCAAAGGGCAACAAGAGTGTAAAGCGTTTCTTTGGCTTCTTCAGTTTAATTGCAGGAAATGTGACTCATTCTACTTAATTTACGCAAAGCTATTATTTCTATAAAACTAGTATTACTATTTACTACCAATGAAAAGTGAAATAATACTACCTTGCATGTAAAGGCTTGTATACGCAGTCAGCATTAGTCTGCAGGGTAGTCAGTCTCATTTCTAGTTTGAAAGTTTAGTTTCCCTAAATCAGTCTGTAGAATACCAAGAATACCACAATGCAAAGTAGCTGTTGCTACTGGCTATTTGCAGTCCATCTTGTGTACGTGTATGAGATCATACCACAAAATAGTTTGAAAGCACCTTGGCTTATCTGCCAATGACCAAACATGCAGCAAAGTCACCACTTAAAAAAAACAAAAACACTTTAATATTAGTGTCAGTGCGTTCAAAGTTGCTGCAGCAAGTCAAAGAACAGTGCTGTAAGTCAAGAATGTGACATTCAAAAGCAGGAAGGAGGGAAAAGTTTCTCCCCGAGTGTGAACACTTTCTAAATCAAGCATCACGCTCCGCTTGTAGCAGTGTGGCACACACCACCAGCCAAGTAATGCACACATCTAGAAAGAGGTTCTTATACCCATAAGTGTTGCACTAACAAAGTTGCAGAGCTGTTTGTTTGTATGCAGACTCTCTCTCTTTGTATGTGTGTGAGAGGAGACACTTTTAGCTACAGGAAGCAAGTCTCTTGCTTACTGTTGCTTACGATTACGATCATTACTCCTCCCTCCATCTTTCACTGCAGAACCACACAATCCCTGACACACTCTACCTTGCGCTCTGTTTTTGTTATTACAGAACCTGGCAAACAAAGGATGTTTGAACTAACACTTTGGAAGAAAATGGCCCATGTCAATGAGTTTACACTGTCAATTAAAGGTCTTAATATTAAAACTGGATGGAAGACATGATGGAAAATATTCCCTTGGCATCCACAGTTTCCCACTACTTCATCTCACAATCCACATCTTGTTTTAGAGTAATATTTGAATTAGTTAATTGTTCACGCTGGTGAACAGAGTCTACGAGAAATATGGAGGTTACGAAAATTACTGAACATGTTAAAATCCTTGAGAATGTCTGTCACCAATTGGCTCTGAAAACTTGAGTCAGCAACACCACCAAACTACAAACAGTAGGGTTGATCCCCCTCAGTAGGAACCAAAAAATGTTGTAATGTTATTGGATTTAGCAATGTTTTTACTATTAATGTTGGGGATGGTCCTACAATGACTCATGAAGACAGAACAGAGGCAACCAGTCTGTTTACCACAACTTGATATACAACAAACAAGTCACCATACACAGACTTGAATTTCTGTAGGATTTCTGCCATTTAAGGATTTATAAGACTGCACATCTTTAAAACTAACAATCATTAAACCAGACATTTATCCCAGACAGACCAAGTCAATACAATGACAGCCCATCATTAGTAGAGCTGGACCGGAGACAGCAGTGTTTTCTGTTTTTAACTCTGTCAGAGCTTTAAATGCCTCAAATCCTCTCCATCCAGAAAGGGCGAAAACACAAACAAACAAAACAAGCAGATCCTTGAGGTCTAAAGCCTCAAAAAACCTTGGTGTCATGCCAACACAATGATAATATCTGAGAATACACATTATCAAACACAAGCACATATTATTGCATAATATGGCTACGCACTCACACAGGGCAGACACACACACACGATTAGCTGTTAAGTGCTGGGTTGTTATTTATATCTGGAAAACATAAAAATAAAAGACAGGCTGGGTTCTTTCCTAACATGCTTTTCACTGCACTCAGTGTTTCCAAAATACTTTGTGGTTTGCTAAAGGATACTTAGGGAAGGGAGCCCAGACAACAGACACACTGGCATTGTATTTTTACTGTAGCAACAAGAAACATGATTTATAGGTAATCATAACGAAAACTGAACCTATATTTATAATTACATGTTTCTGTATGTGCCTCATTGTTTTTTTTGCATCCTTTTCTTTTATTTCACGGTAACTCTGAAAGCAAAAAGACTGAACACTCCCTATTGCAAAGCTGTCAAAGAATTTACCAAAGTCACTACCACACACACTAACACGCATACACAGGATCTACAGCCCTCAGACCTGCCAAGTCTGTCTGCCCAGTGGTTTGTCCAAAATGACCAATTTAGAGAGAAAGTGCAGTCAATAAGACAGTGTGTATTATGTACAGTACGGCACAGTTTGTCTGTGTGTGTGTGTGTGTGTGTGTGGGGGGGGGGGGGGGGGGAATAATGATGCTCTAAGGACCTGTATATTACTCAAAAGGAAGACAAAAAAAAAATAAAGTATTCTCTACGTGGTATCATACATTGTACATCATTCAGCCCTTGAGGTCACTTTCCTTTAAACTAGAGATCATTTTAGAGCAGAGTAACTTAATAAGTAACTTTTTAGTACTTTCCACACAGAAAAACTGAAAATCATTAGAACTAGATGAGTGGCAAGAGGGTGTGCTCAGAATACAAGTGTGTTTCTGAGAGTGTGTGTTTTGTGGAAATCACGGTGTGTGAGGAGGACGAATTGGTTACATCCATCCATCCTCTGACATTTTAATATGACACCTTAAAGCTAATCTTTTTTCTCTCTAGGACTAACACACTTAGTCCAATTACTGCAGAAATGAGGGCCAGTTTCTAATAACCATTTAGAGTTCTAAGCTGTTAACCGCCTCTAATGAATCTCATCTCGAATCTTTTATCTCTTTGCTCTTCTTCATTAGGAAAGCGCAAATTAGTAAGTCACTTAGCTAAATAGCAAATATGCAAACATTCTGAGCTGAAGACAAAACCTGAACGTTAGTTTTAGTTCTTAAACATTATGTCTTCTATAGAGAATTTCTGCAGTGTTGCATAGTAGAGGCACTCAGCCTCATCTAACTCTCTATTCACTACTGCAGCTTCAGAGGATTTACATGCTAAGTAAGGTGACTCATTTCAAAGTTTAAGTTTGAAATCAAGCATAAATGCGTTTCTTAGGATGATGTGTATAGTAGTAGAATTTAGTAGTATATGCACACCAGCAAAACGCTGACTGTTCCTCTTTCTGCTGCAAACATCTACTCAAAAACAGGTGGGTGATGAATATTGCTGCTCAAATACCCCAAATTAAAAGTTCTAGGGGGCTTTAAATCAGAAAATACAACAGCAAATTTTCTTAAAATTCTGAAGAAAAAAAATGTTTGGCTGCACTAAAAAAACAAAAGCAGCAGCCATACAAACTTGGATGAAAACTAAGCATGAGGTTTAACATAAACCTCATTAGTGGTATATTTTAAACATTCAAGCTAAAAAACAATAGAATAGAAAACAAGTCAAATAATAGCTAAAAAAAAAAAAGATTTCTCTGGGATGAACATGTGATCTCAAGATGAGACCTGCTTTATAAGTCTAGGAACTCGTGATGTGTAACACAAGCTGTTGTCTCTCTCTGGGTGCTTTATATTTCATGATAGGTGCAGGTTACATCTAAGCTTGGGCATGAGTGCATAGATGCGTGTGTGTGCATGCTTGCAGGAAATATGACACTGCTCAATCAACGAAAGGTCAGAAATGTCAGGTTTCTCTGGGTAAGAGTGTGTGAAACGTGGTGGGGCTATGTTTTCCATCATGCAGGGTGATTCCCAGACAATCTCAGGTAGCAACGTTACCTATACACTGTTTGATAATATACATTTTCGGTTGTTAATTAGTTATTTACTGTGTTTTGCCCTGCCAATGTCAACTTATAGGACACTAAAAATACATTTGCAAAGGTCAAATATTTATCAACAAGAACCTAATACTACATTGCAAACAAAGTGCGTTTCCTGTATGAAGCTTCAAGTCAGTTGGAGAGACAGTCTATTTCTATGCTAGTTAAGTTAATGCACATTAAAAAACACTTTCTGCACATACACAACCTGTAATTTTTCTGTACGGCATGACTTTTCATTTTCACAGTATTTACGAGTTTGTCCACCTCACAACTTTCTCACATTAAGTGTGTGTACTCCTTCCAGACTAGAAATCTGTGACTGTTGGTGGAAACAGTGTTTAGGTGTTAACTGTCTAGTCTATGAAAGTCTTTAGGAGTGCCCCCACAACAATTTGGACCGTCAGTGTTTGCCAGTGTCTCTCATCAGCTTAACTGTGGAGTGGATTCATGAAGAAGGTACTGTCCAGCAAGTCATAGTAGAAGAAAAACAGTTTAGTACTTATATCGGTACTCAGTACGGGCACACACTCAAAGGTAGCTACTTTTACTCAGTCTGGGAAAAAGAGTCATCTGGACATCCCATGATCTTCTACTCCTCTCAAGCCAAGGCTTCAACCTAATATCAACATCTGGAAGATGCCACTATGACTGGGTCAGGGACCAGCAGTGCAGAGACATTTGAATTAAGTAGCAAAAGAATCTCAAATCAAGTTCCCTTGATCATGAGACATTTTTATAGACATCCAAAGGGGATGACTTCTCAGAAAGTAAGACATTTCATTAACATTAAGTCGTCTGATGAGCAATAAAATATGAAACAGTTGTATCTGACATCAGCCCATCTTTTTTCCTTTAACAAAGAATTCTGACATTTTGTTTTTAGTAGGATGTACGTACACAGAGAATCATTAATATTATGGTAGACAAAATGTTTTACAATAAAATCCTTTTATATTCATGTCCAACATTTGGAGGTTTGGCCAAACTAGTACACAGTAAAAACAAACAAAATACAAATAACAACAAAATGTGTGTAGGGGTATTTGTTGGACGAATTTGCCTTACAAACATAGAAACACGCTGTCCAGTCTAGACACACACCCCCAGCTCTACCTCTCATTCTCTCCTCAGAAGGGGAAGTATGGCCTTTTCCACAATCTCTTATTTTCCATCAGTGTCTTTGTCAGACAAAATGAGCAGTACAAACAATGTAGTCAACTGTTCTTGCTGTCTGAGCAGGGTCACTTTGTGTGTAGGCCACTGAAACCTCACGGCAACACAACAAGGGGTACTGAAGCATGTAGCACACAATCGAGGAGGGCTTTGCCTGAACACACACAAAAAAATACAGTGAGGAATGACTTGGATAGTGTTAGACCAATAACAACATCCTGTGTCTGCATTTGAGTTCCTAGCATGCGAGTTCCTCTAGATCATTGTCTAACATCTATGTGATGATGAAACAGCATGGCTCTCTTACTTAGCTCCAAACACACACAAATACAGACACACAAGTTGCACGTGGACACTGCAATCATTCTTAGAAACGATAGATGGCATTTAATAATTACTAGAAAGTTGTTCACGATAGGCACACAAAATGTATAAAGAACAGAGAAAAGGTTTTAACTGGTACTATTACTACATAACGGAGTATTTTAAAGAAAAAAGGGAAATATGCCGTATAGGCAAATAAAAATACTTGAGACATCGACATGCAATTTAAGCAATATGCGACATGAATGTCAATTATATAAATATTAACCATTTCAGCATATGGTGGTTCAAAGTCACGATCATCATAAGGATCCAACAGTTAACTTTTATTAACAATGTATCTCTTTGTGGAAAGTCAGGAGACCAACAACCATCATCAGTGTTTCTATATCCTCTTTTCATCATTATAATTAACCCAAGCATTTAATTTTTAATCATTAAAACTAGGCCGAACTAAGACTCTCAAAGTCATGCTACATGTCACCTGATGTTATTCTTAAGGAAAAGCCAACTCTCAGTTATACACTTGCATTGGTGGCTTACGCTTGGGTTTCAGGTAATAATGCTCTATATGAAAACATTAATGCTGCTCATCAAACCACAATCACTGGTGCAATAAAGCCATCCATCAAATGGAAGAAAGGCCGTTCACATCAACTCAAAAGGGATAAGAGAGAACATGTCTAGTTGGAGATGTTGAAACACTAAATTAGAGTAAACACTTGTGAACATAAAAACCTACACATCCCTGACCGTGAGCAGCCTTTTTTAGAGATGTATGGGCACCTACAGGCTGTATTTGATTGACATCCTTTTAGCTTCCTTTCAACTAGTGGCGTGGAACTAATTACGACATTAGGATTCTTATTAGCACCTTGTCCAGTGACCACCCAACTTTAAGATGAGCACAATTTTAATTGACAAAACAGTTATCGAACAACAACAACAACAACAACAACAACAACAAATGGCGCCGTTCTATTCAAGTGTCTAGTGAGCCCGGGGAAACTTCAAATTTAATTTTATCATTTCCCTGTGCTTCTACTATAACACAGCTGAGCTTGTAACATAGCACTTCTGCAAGGCCACTTGACCTTTTCTATGACCCTTCTCCTCATGCAATAACTTGATTGCTATGAATTCAATAACTGCACTTGCAGGTCACCCTACAACTACAGCATAAGATGATACGGCAGTGTAGTGTGTGTGTGATGTAACTATATTGCAGCTGATGATGTAACTAGCTCTGCAGACAGAATCAAGCTGCACAATACAAAGAGTATTGTCTGAGAGTCCCTTAGAGTGATTGAAAGAGAGGCAGAGGGAAAGAAGAAATTAACTATGAGAAAGACAGAGACAACAAGAGATGTAATAAGACAAAGGAATGCTCCGGTTGGACAACAGACGTCAGTTTGTTTTGCATACCTCACGTTGTGCAAATGTATGAAAATACAGATACAAAACGCAAATGCCACAGCAGCACTGACCTCCAGTTTTTGGGTACTGCAGAACTTCTGCAAAGCTACACTTATTGCTCATCCACCCACAATTTCCTGCTGCTGATGTCTACTATTGAATTACATTCAAGTGCCTTGCTTCTCAATTTATAATTGCTTTAATATATCTCAAATGTCACTGACATCTATTGATCTTGTCAGTTCAATTGATCAATTTTTAGCTTGTATGAAGGCTTCAATGTTTGAAAAAAATACAACCATATAACTCCAGTTGTGGCCTCCCCTCGCTGGCTTACAGTTTGTTTTTGTATTGATTTTAAATTTCTGACGTTTTTAAGGCTTTAAATGTACTGGCACTTGTCTGCCTTTGTGAATTACTACAGTGGCACAAACCATTAAGATCCCACAGATCATGAAGTCAATGTCTTTTAGATTTGCCAAAGGCAGAGGTGGCAAAAGTAAACACATTGTTTACTTAAGTACAGTTACTGCTGTAGGCAAAACAATCTAAGTACTGGTCCATATTCTTTACTCATTTTTAACAGCTGTTTATATATGAAAATTTATTATGTCATATTAATACAATTTGAAGATTATTGTACCAACCATATAAGGAATAGAAAGTTCAAATGTGTTAAAATGTAGAGAGTTTTCTTTAAAAAGTTGTTGTGAAAATAAATGCTAAAATACAAATAGTTTAAATTTCTATTTAAGTACACTAGCAACAGTATTTATACTTCAGTACTTCCCACCTCTGTCCAAAGGCAAGATACAAACACTGCAGTGATCATGCTTTTGCAGTTGTATCCCCGACATTATGGTAATAGTTTCACCCTGAATGATAGATCAATCATGGGCCTGGCAGATTTCAAATAAGACTAAGGTTTAAGGTCTTATTTTCCTTGGATTTTAATACATAGTGAAGCCTGATACTTTGTAATAATAGCTTTTTTTTTCCCGGCTTTTAATTTTTACGCATGTACAGTAAATTACTTTGGTGAACAGGACCCTGTTTTTAAAGTGCTCAAAGGCTTTCGGCTGGTCCCTTCAGGGGTCGCCACAGTGAAACGTGTTCTGCATGTTCTTTTGGCATGAGTTTTTATGCCGAATGCCCTTCCTGCTGCAACCTTCCCATTATTTTTTTTTTTCAGGCTCGGGAACGGCACCAAGGTGGCCCTTGGTGACTAGGCCTGGGCCAGGCCTGGTGAGGAGGGATCGAACCTGAGGCCTTCTGCATCCCAACCTAATGCCGTACCACTGATCCACCAGGCCCCCCTATATAAATACACAGTGCTATATAATTACACAATTTCCCTATGGGATCAATAAAGTTCTTTGGATCTTGAAATAATTTTATTTATATTTCTAAATGTTCTGGTAACTGACACAACTGCAATATGTAAAGCGGCTAATGTGATTGCAGGGGAATAACTGCAGTCACTACTGAGCAACTGTAAGGGATTTGCAAACCAATAAATGAAAAAATTGAAGCTTATTGCATGCTTACATAACTGTGCTGTTCTTGAGGTTTAGATTTTTCAAACACATTGCATTATGGTGCCCTGCATGCATAAACTGTAAGAACAAACAAATTCCTGGCAACACTGCATATACAGCAGTTGCAACAGTAGTCAATTGTTGCAGGTGTATGTTATAATAACATTCCAAAAACTATAATACGATACGTTTCAACGATTTTAATTTCATTGCATTGAATCTAATCTTAAATTTGTTTTATATAGAAACTACACGTTAGCTCAAAAAAAAAAGACTTTAGCAAGACATTTTAACTGACTGCATGATGCCCTTTAGTACTTTGTACAGTGTAGTGAGGAGGGTTAATTTAGGCGTCAAATTATGACTGCAGTGGAAAACCTGTTTGATTGACGACAAAGTTAAGATACCTGGACCATCAGACAGACAGGATGGCTAAATATGTTGGATAACCAGATGTCCAAATTGTAAGCCTGAATGCCGGCTGAAGCCTGTTTTGCCTTGGTTACATGAGCTAGGTATAGGAAGTAAACCATGATTGTAGAAGATATTACAGAATATAATAGAGAATAAGAAGAGAGATCAATACCAGGTATGATTAGTTGAATGGCATAGTATTTAAACCAATTCACTGTTTAAATGCTAATACCAGTATCGCGGCCAAATCTGCCTTTGTGTGCTTGTACTCTGACTCATAAAATTTCTCCCATTCTGCACCCAATACCATATTAGCCTCTGCTAGTCGGCAAAGGCTGACAAATGTCTGTAGTTAAGAGCTGTATTATGATGAATGGATTGCAACAAGAGTGAAGCTGAATGCAAGCTCTGCTGTGATATAGTCTTAACATATATTTACTGACAGTCATGTTCATGTTTCTCAAGAATATCTTTAAAAACATTATATTAAACACGATTCATACAACGCTATTGTTTCTGGGTCTCAATCTTCAGATACCTTAACTTGGATGACCTGGAGAACCTTCACTGACTCCGCAGATATTGTTAAGCAGATTAAGTAAAGCCACACAAATACTGGCACAAATCTATGGGATAGCAAACAATCTGATAGGTAAAATATTTCCCAACCATGCAAAGTACTTCATATTTTATAGATAGCTACCTCGGATGATAATTAGGAGAAACACAGAAACTGTTCAGCTGAGGGGGCACACCGTCTGAATCCCAACACATTTCGTTTTGTGTTGTAAATTAGATAGTAGAGAATGCCCTGCGTAAAAGGCACAGATATTAAATATATAGCATTTGCTGGGTGACACAACACTGTTAGAATTCCATAGACAGCGATGTTAAATGTTCGTGTCGAGCTCTTTTTTATCCACTTTACAGTTTAAGGCGAGGTAGCCCAGCTCTGGTATAAAGACTAAGGGCAAACGCCGTGATGGAAATAATGGTGAGGTGCAGAACAGTAGGATTTAAACGGCAAATGTTTTAAACAGAAGAGACAATAATATCAAATCAGCAGAACCTGTTATGTTTTTGCAGGTTTTAAGTAAATTAGGGCCACATAATTGAGTAGCGTTAGCGCTAAGTAGCGTTAAATGTTGTGTGTTGTCACTCATGCCGCGCTTTGAATCAATTTAAAGGCAGTTTTTAAGCTAACGTTAGCACACATGTAGATGCAGCCACGGTATTTTCAATCGTCATGGCTCGGTTCTATTTCTCTCTCATACACATACAAACATACACAGTCTTTCACGTCCTTGGGCTACTGCTAACGTTAGCTCATGTCGTGCTACACACTTGGCTAAGCTACCGGTAGGCACAAAGAGCCCACACAGCTGTGCCCACTACCCAAATCCTGCCTGCTGCTGTCCAAACATATCATGCAGACGCTCTTTACCTCTTTGACTGCGACGGTTGCTCCGAGTCCTCACACAAACATCCAAATTTGTGCTTTCTAAATTTAGTTTATACAGCACTGATATGCCAAGTGCTGCCCATTGTCTGGAGGAGATGCTGAGCGTGTGTGTTCACCGATTTTGAAGCATTAGCTTTTCCCTTTCTGTCGCTCAGGGTAAAAATGCAACCCCAGGTCCTGACCGTAAATAACCGTATTAACGCGCGGTTACATTTTAAGCCACCGGCGTCCGTTGAATAATTAAGAACTACGGAAAAGGGGGGCGGCCTAGCGTTTTACTCCAATAAGTAGTGTAACAGAAAAGTAAAACATAAAATAGCACAATGTGGCCATTTTTATGTGGCAGCACGATGTAACGCATTTAAACTCAACCACTGGGTGGTATAAAAAGATCTTTACTTACCTCTACTGGACGTTAAAATTCACTACAGGAAACGCCAAACATTTGCTTTGCGCTTTTGCAAAAAAGTTACGGTTAAACCCCAGCGTGATGGACGTGAAATTACTGTGACACAACGAAATTAGAACCAATTGGCTTGCAGGAGGGGTGGGACAAACTCAGATAACGGACCAAAGAAAGATGTGACGGTCTGTGGTCGATAACGGACCTGACTGGCGATAATGATGTGACTTATGATCAGAAACGTTTTAGGAATATTAGTCTGTGTTATACAGGACTACAGAATGCTGCGCATCGGTACATAAATACGCGGACGTAAGTCAGATGACTGCCTTGAATGACACTAATCGGTTATCCCAACATGCTATTGGGCTTTGAAGCTAAAGTTAGCTGCGATTGTAACGTTAACGGTTGCTAACTAACGATGAATGTAAACCATTAAATTTCCAACTGTGCTATATTAACATCTCGTTTCATTATTTTACATTTTCATCTTCAAATGGTTGTTAGCAGCTTTTTCAACATTGCATTAAATTATTCTCTGACTAATTTATTGCTAAATAACTCAACATCAAGAGGTTGTCCGTCTTTGTGTATGTCTCATGGATGGCCAGTCTCAGTTTGTCTGTCTTTGTCCCCAGATGTCTCTGGCTCAGAGGGTTTTGTTGACCTGGGTCTTTACCCTTGTCTTTCTCATCATGCTAGTACTCAAATTGGATGGAAAGGTAACGATTTTTGTTTTATTATGAGTCACAAATGTAAATAATATTTTTAAAAGTCTGGCTATTGTTTATATAGGTCTGCACTGTAGGATTTAAATTAACTTAAATTGTAGTCGATTTTGAATATAATTTACAAACACATAATTGTCTACTTAAATACCAAGTACCTGTAGTATTTTTCTGCATGTAGTGATGTACTGTTGCAGTGAAGCTCACATGGTCAATTCCCAATACAGTTATGTTATTAAATTACTCATAAGACAACACCCACGCTATTTTCACTTTCCAGGTACAGTGGAACTGGTTTCTCATCTTTCTCCCAGTCTGGGTCTTTGACAGCATCCTCATCCTCATGCTTGCCATCAAGATGGCAGGCCGCTGCAAGCCTGGGTACGACCCCCGCAATGGTTCTCCGGACCTACGTCTGCGTGCCTGGTACCTGACGGCCATGCTGCTGAAGCTGGGCTTCTGCCTGACACTGTGCGCCAAGTTGGAGAAGCTGGCTGATGTTAAACTGACATTTGTTTTCATACCACTGTGGACCATGTTACTGGGAGCACTGGTGGAGCTGGGGCTCAACATCTTTCCTGAGAGGAGAGAGGCCTGAGGGAAATCATGCTAGTGTTTCAAACCTCATTGGTATTTATCTTAAGATTAATAGACTTTGTATACAAAATGAAATCATCTGCATTCACACCTCAGTGAACTGTAATGTGAGAGGTTCAGCAGAGCTGGGACACTGGTTTATTATCAAAGAGGAGCTGCTAGTGAGACAGTGCATTCAACAAAAAATTCTAAATAGCTCAAAAATGGCTCTGCTTTCTCTAAGAAGAAAAAAGTGCCATAAGGATTTCAGGTGTGTCTGTATAAAACTACCATAAGCCTACACTGGAAGAAGCATTCATGTTTTCAAATGTTTTGAGCTCTAGTGTTTATTTTTACTGTACATAAGCTCAAATGTCTGATCTTATAAATAATACCACACATTGAGGAACTGGATGGTATTTGCTGAATGTAGACTCCACTCCACTTCCTTCATTTTGCTGCAAAGCTCTATCTTGTGACCAAATCATGGAGCATGGATATTGTGAGAATGCTTTAGATAATGCAAAGCAGTATTTATGCACAAACATGATTTCCCTTGCATTCCCAGGCTTTTGAGGGTGGTTGACTAACTACTATTTTGCACGTTAATTTATAACTTTACATGTGGACAGGACAACAGCTTGATTTGGCTGCAATGACACAAAGTGATTACCTTCAGATAAATAAAACAAAATCAACACATTGTGGGTTAAGGGATGAATGCCATTTTTTCACTGTTTAACTGTATAATTTATTGTACTGTTTAAGTTGTAATTATTGTGATGATGCCATATAAATACTTTTACCAGGGTATCAAATGCTTATTAAATACATTTATTGTTGATGGGGAAATAGATGTTTTGACATCTTGTAATAAATAATTGCTTTACATCAAATTGTAGGTTCTTGTGTGTGTTTTGTATTCGCTCTTTCAGTCTGCTGAACACTTACAAAAAGGTGATTTAAGATTTTCCAAAAAAGTCACTAGATTAACTGAAAGTACAGAGAGAAATCATTTACAAATGACACAGAATTGGGAACACTTCCTAAAAGCTACAAGACCATAAAGCCTGGAGTTAGTTTGCAAACACTTCTATTTTTGGCTGTCATCAGCAAAATACAGAGGGGGCTGATCTATGTCTAGAGAAACATGATAGGTGCAAAGGCAGAGTTAAGATTAAGTGATAAAAACTGAAGAAAAATGCTGGAGTTTAAAATTGAAACCACTAAATAAATAACAGGTTTACTGTGGTTCAACCAGCTGAACCTTCAGTAATTACTTTAATACACAATACACAGTGTCTTAAGACTATTTTGTTGAACAATAATCTATGTACATGTATATTACTGTGACTATTTGTGGTAGCAGTTATTAATTTAAGGACAGCCTGCAATTGTCTGGAAAATTCTGGATCAATGAGATTCTAAGTATTCTCTCCAAAGAAGCCCCCTCTGCTCCAAGGTCAGCTGAGCTCCTCTGGCATTCTTGCTGTGTAAGCGAGTGCACGCGGGGATGGAGAAGAAGGAAAAAGGCAATTTTGAGTTGTATTTGACCGGACACACACCAACCCTGAATTATGGGGCTACTGCATTGTAGTTATGTGTTGTCTGCTCATATCTTGCCTGGGTAAACTGCTTAGCTCATTGCTGCAGACTGCAGTTACTGGGTGGCTTGCATAACTGCAACACAGAGAGAGAGATAGGTATAGTTTCTGAAAATAAGAAATAAATGTAGCATAAGCCCGTATGGTAGCACGAGTTCTGAGTTGGCAGTGTAGTAACTGGATATCAACATATCTTCTTAGAGATGCTCCAAACAATATTATATCTTAATATTGGCTTATAAAGCTACTTATATGTGAAAAGAGTTGCTTGGAGTGATGAATCCATAGACAATCACTATAGTATTGGACTGGGTTTTAAGGCCTATATAACCTTATTGTGTTGGTTTTCAGATCCACAACTTTACCCTTTTTGGTTCACTCCTATGGCTCTCATAATTGTTGGACGAGAAAAAAAAAGAGGTAACTATTTTGTAATTTTACACTGTGATGTGTTGTGATCACTGCTCGTCTCTGCTGTCAAGCTATTGTAGGTTTACACGTGTTCTGTGCAGTTTTTCCCTGTAAACAATTATATTTATTGCTTCCCACCAAAATGATTTATAATTGAGGTCTAACAAACAGACTGAGGGAATTTTCTTTATCATTAAACATTTTAGACGTTTTAAAAGGTTAGATATTAACCAACCTTTAAAGTTTACCAATTTTCAGAATCTTTTCCGATATACGAAAAATGCTTTTTTGTAAATTAACATGTTTCATGACTACACATGAACACTGCAAAAAATTTTAAAAAGTGCATGTTTTTAAAACAGTAGACCAATAAGGACTTACCCCAAAATTTTTATACATTGAACCTTTTATTAGGTAGGCTCATCTTTAAAGTAGAAACCACACTAGTTGAAGTTTTGTCTTTACAAAACTTATGTACACTACAGTGCTGACAGTAAAAAAACAAACAAAAAACAAATCACAGAAACAAAACCAAAAACACAATCCAAACATTCAGATAAATAACCTCTGTGAAAACAACACTAAGCCCCTGAAGACTGTTTTGTTTTCAACTATAAATTTTGTCACATTTGTATAAAAAAATATAGTTCCTGTCACATTTTTGTAACATCTGAAACCCAAAAGCATAAAGAGCTTCATAGCGCCTTGCAACGGGCAATAAGTGCTTCATTATTACCTCGCTCTCCCCAGAGCCACAGAGTGAAGAGATGTTTCTAAAAGTCCTTAGAGGAAAACCAAAAATTCTGGATCTTGAATTTTTTAAAAAAGTCCAGCTTGTGGTGAGACTAATCATAAACAACCAAGACCCTGCTTTTAGGATACCATTCCACGGAGCGATCCCAACTTAGACTGCTGATACATTTGAGTTTTCAGCCACCACACAGAATAATTTAAGGCTTTAGTCTCATTTTCCAGTGAAAATGTAAAATTTGAGTCCAAAACATTCCAATACGAGGAGAAAACACCTTCTCTTTATGGCTCTGGACCATTTAGCAGTTCACAGTTAAGGACAGGCACTGGGGAAATGTGGGCTACATTAGCAAGTGGGCTGTTTTCCAGTAATGAATAATCAAACTGAAGAACTAAATGACAAAACAGAATAAGATCCACAACTGTGGGATAACACTGAGACAGAAGGCAATCAGATATTTGGAAAAACACATACTGTTCAAAGCTTGTTAATAATTTATTGTATGTTTAAACACAGGATGTCACTTCAGTCCCTGCTTAATAAATAAAACATTTTTATAGACAGTATTCTTCACACTGTAGGAAAACCAGACTTCAGGTAAATAGATAAATAGTGCTTTGGGAATAACTCTCAACATTGTACCATCTAGTCCATAAAGAATCATTTAGAATAAAACTAATGACGATCAGAATTACAGAGACCTGCACTGATTAAAGTTATAATCTTGGAAGAACTGGAAACTGCCCTTGTGATAATGTGACATGTATTTAATAAAGATAATAGTCAATAATATCAACTGTGTTTAAACAGCAGTTGACATGTTAAAAAGTGCTGTAATTGGTCACATTATTTCATATGATATTGCCTCTCATCCGGATGCTGTGAGATATAACTCATGGTGAGCTCATAATGTAGCTGCATGGGAACTAATATCATTTTATTTTGGTTTTATTACCAATTACCCACACTTTACACTAAAATTGGGATCAGATGTTAGCAAATAACGTATTTTTTAATGACAAATACTTTGAGAATGTGTCTGCTGCTTGTAGAACAGGCTTGGCTGGGTTGACTTTGTCCTTGGCTCACTAGCAAGTGCTTGGTTTCCAAAATGAGCAGACAATGAAAGACACGCAAGTTTTGAGGGCTACAAGTACAACCTGGTCAAGATCAGCGGTTCGGCTTGGCCCTTCAGGGGTCGCCGCAACAAAACGTATTCCATACCTTGATTTGGCATGAGTTTTTATGCCGAATGCTCCCCCCCCCCCCCAGCCCAATGTTCTACCACTGAGGCTACAGGTACAACTTAACGGCCCATTTAATTAACGTGCTACTGGCTGTGGCTATACTATACATATTTGTTGTTAAAATGGGGATTTCCTTTTGTTTAGTAGCACAAAATGTCTTTGGCAAAAAACAATAGGATTGATTAACAAAGATACCTGTTAGTTCCATGTAAGCACTCATCATGGACTCCTCAGTGAAAAATAGACATCACTGGCTTTTTTATCAGTTGAAGTTCTAATAAAATACAGATAGATGCAACTATATCAACAACTGGGAAATGCAATTTTATATTCAGCAGGTTATTGCAGAGCATTATTGCTCAAAATACAATATTAGGGAAAAGTAATGCAACATACTGTATTGATTATAATGTATCATTACAGTATTGCTATAATACGTGATATTATACAATATATGTTAGGTATATTGTTTAATTTCACAGTTTGACCCATCAATATTTTAGAAACAGTCTTGGGCACAAAGATACTACAAAAAAAGCCACAAAATGGAAGCATTAGCTGCAAGTTTCACCAAAAGTAATCCTCGTGACCCTTTTTATATATTAAATATCACAAAGTATACAGAAATGTAACTATATTCCTCCAGCTCTGATGGCTCACAGATCATCTAAAATTCAAAAGGGTTATGTTCACTTCAAATACATAACTGAACAGCAGTTTGGCATTCTAGAACCTGTAGAACCTCGAGGGGTGCACCCTTACTTTTAAAAAGGCCATAACTACCAGCACATGCAACAACTGCTAAATATTTTTAACCCGAGCACAATCGGCGCTTGAGTACAATCTAAACCAATCCAGTCAAGATATCTGGGGTAAATAAAGCCCAACTCTGCTTTATAAACTACAATACTGCGTCCATACCAATACACTCCACTGTTTTCCTCCTTATTTCCTTTTTACATGGTTTTACAACAATCAAAATAAACCCCCTGTACAGTCATTTAAAAACAGGATCATTATGTACAAAAACTACTATAAAATTTGTTTCTGCTCCTCTTCATTCTTTGGGGAAAGGGAGAGAACAGAAGGGGAAGGCTGAGGGGGCAGAGGAGGTGGAAGAGGAGGAGGAGGGGGAGGCGGAGATTGCGAGGAGAAGGGAGGAGGAGGAGGGTGACAAAAAGACTGAGGGAGAGAAAGCTGAACCTGCCCTGGTGCTGAGGTTTGGTATTGTGGTTGTAGTGGGTATGAGGTGGTAGGCGAAGAGAGGAAAGACTGAGAGGGGAGAAAGGGGTGAGAGGAGAAGTGCGGGTGCTGTGGGGGGAAGAAGGTTTTGGGAAATTGGTGATGGTGAGTAAGGTGAGAGGGTACAGACTGGGAGCTGGTGAGAGGAGGCTGATAATACGGTTGAGACTGGGTGGTGAGGTTTGGTTGGTGAGAGGGGTGTAGGTGAGGGTTGCTCATGTGAACAGAAGGGGGAGTTGGTGCCTGACTCAGAAAAGAGTTCAGAGATTGTGGCTGTGTAGGGAGGGAGGGATTGGATAGAGGATTTGGGGTGAGCACTGGAGGTCTGTGAGGAAGGTGGGAGTGTGATAGGAGAGGGGAGAAGGAGGGAGGAAGCATCTGAGGGAGACGAGAAGAAGGGAGATGCTGGGGTGTGTATTGCTGCATGTAAATTCCTGGCCTCCCAACGTTCTGTGGTGTACGCATCTGTGGTGTACGCATCTGTGGATCGACTGATGTTATGGAGTTCAAGTCCGAGCAGTGTGTCCATTTTTCTGGGAATGTGTGTGTCCGTGCATCTGTCAGAGTTCGATCATGCATGTCAGCTAGAACGTGTGTTTGTGTGTCAGCTTGGGAGGTATGTGTCTGTACACCCACAGTGGGGAAACCTTGTGATGATCGAATCTCTGACTGGGTCCGTGTGTCTGACTGAACATTAGGCTTTTGCCAAAGTAAATTATTGTCCTTCAGTTGATCTGGCTGAGTGGAGGGAGGCAGCTGGGAAGACAAAGAAATGGTGGAAGGAGGGAGCGTGGAGAGACCTGAGTCCACTTGAGACAAGGTCAGGGACAATGTAGCGGAGGATGACGAAGAGGAAGATGTGGACAAAATGGGAATGTGAGAAGCGGAAGGAGACGGATTGGGAGCAGCAAAAGAGGAGCACAAAGGAGCATTAGTGATTCCTTCTGAGGGTGATAACGACGAAGAAGAGGAAGACTTAGAAAAAGAAGAAGAACGAAGTGATTTTGGAGCCAAATGAAGAGTAGAGGACGAAGAGGAAGTTGTACTGGAAGACGTGATTCTGCTGTCTGAGTGATGATGATGATGCTCACGATAATGATGGTGGGGCTTTAATGATACTTTGGATTTTGCGTCCAGATGAGGAGGATGAAGAGAGGCAGAAGGGGACAGAGAGAGATGTGAAGGTGATTTATTTTTGCAAGGAGGAAGAGCTGGAGGTTCAGTCTTTGCCTTAGAAGGAGGAGAATCGTGCTGTTTGGTGCGTCCATCTTCTTTTTCCCTCTGTGTTTTCTCCTTTCTGTCTGTGTTATTGCTCTTATTGGAGTCCACAGAGGGAGCAGGCTGAGATAAGAGAGGGGAATGTTGAGGGTTAATAAGATCTTGTTCCTCAATTTTGACAGCGGGCAACGTCCTGTTTGCTCCCTCTTTCACCTCTTCATCCTCCTCTTTTATCTTTACTTTGACTCCTTTCCCACCTTTGTTCTCTTTCCTCCCCTCTTCTTCCTTCAACTCCACTTTTTCTGTCTTCCCCTTTGTAAAATCAACCAGCTTTTCCTCCTCTTCCTTCACCTCCTCTTCTCCCTCTTCTTGGTGGTACTGCTTTAAGCGGATGTGCCAAGCCAGGCTGCAGACAGCAGACACAGTCTTGAATTGGTGGACCACATTGCGGGGAATGAAGTAGATGTCATCGTGGCACAGGCGGATGCGAGCATAGCGGACACCCTCCCGACGCAGCTGGTTTAGTTTGGCGTCATCCACCCACTGAACACACTGTATGGGGAGAGAAGGAGAGTTTAGCTAGAGAAAGTGAAGAGGTGCAATCCAAAATTAAGAAAAATCCTTGTTGTCACACAGGCAATTATTTGGAAACATAATTCTCTATATTTCAAATTTAAAACATTTGATAACATTTTTAAAAATCTTTTTTCTGACCTATATTTAGTTCGATACATTTGAGAAAAGATGACTTAAACTGAAAGAAAATCTGAATTTCCCAATAAAAACCAAAAACCAATACTGTTGCAATTAAAGAATTAATTTTAATCAGAGATGATACCTAGCATCACTAATATGGTTTATGCTCTAACAAGTTGTTTTTTACAAGACATAACTAGAAATATACAGTCTGAAGTATACTGATAAGATGATAAAATCTCAGGCAAATCTTCATCAGAATGAAACATTTAACCCAATTTAAATACATTTGTGATTAGGAGTAAACGCATCTTCATTATCATGTAGCACTCCACCTACAAGTAACGAGCTCCTGCAACCAAAAGTGCTGCATTCGATGGGCAGCCTATAATATTATGGTGCCATAAACTGGAATCATTTGGACATGTCTATACACTTAGCTGAGGTCTTAAAATGTTCAACTAGGTATAATGGAAATTACACTGGATTCCCTGGAAAGCAGAATCTATGCATTGTGGACTATCCTGGTAAAAAGGTACACAAAGATAATTTGTTCTGCAGTTCATTTCTTTTAAGTTATACTGTAAATAAATTACTAATACTCCAGTCAAGTCCTCTGACTTACTGCAATTTAACTTTGCTCCACCAGGTGCCAGCATCCAACATCCCATTACTAAGTGTTGGATAATGAGTGTTACATTGAGGTGATGCTGTGGTTTAATTCTGTATCTAATTTGGGACTTAATAACTGGGTTAAATCTAATGTGTGAGCAGTCCTTATTGTGATTCCTTCTGTGCGTGTGAGTGTAATCCAACACCTGAGACAGCGGGGGTTCATGGAGGTCGAGTTGCAGCCTCTGAACCACATAAGGGAAATCGCCAGCATGGAAACACACAACGTCTTTGGTTACACAAGAAGGCTCCGAGCTGAAAACAACGGAGGGATGGGAGGAGAGAGATTATATGATGTCTGTGAGTAAGCAGTGTAAACAGTGAGAGTGTTGCTTCTAAACAAGCATTACTCTGTGTACCCAACAGCCTGACAAGTGTGATCATATATTTTTTGCATTGTTTACCCTTCTCCAGAGCACACAGCCTTCAGCACTCCTACGGCTGCTGTGGTCTGGCGTTCAAAACCTTGACCGATGTGATCAGCGTGGGCCCTAGTCCGATCCTCAAATAGCATTTCTCTGGGCTCACTGGTCCTGGGCAGTGACTGCAGGAGGTTCTTCACCTCATTGGTAGAGCTGGAAGGGGACAAAGAATAAACACTCTTCAGAAAAACAATATTAAAGTGAACTAGGGAGTGCCCACAGAGCTCTACAAAGAAATGTATCACCGCTCTACTGTTGTCTAAATTAAATAGAATGTGACTAAAGATGAGTGGGATGCCCATTCACCCAGTTTTTGGTTTTTCCTGTCTGCTGTGGTAAAACAAAAGCACATCACTAGTACTGTTACCTTCGCTGTATTTGCCCAGTGATGTAATCAAGATGCCACAGTGTGACATGAGTAGCAGAGAGAAAATATATAAAATAGTGTGGACACTATGAAAAATCCTTGTAGTAACTTCAGGATCTGCACAGCGCTTTTTTTTTTTTTACTATAACAGGGTGTACTAAATTACAGCCTAAAGTTGTAATAAAGTTGTAAACCATTTATCAATTTCCTAAATTTATATAAGGACTTATAAGGACTTGTATAGTAAAAGGAAACTTGCATTTCTAATAGTAAGTGCCAGCTTGAATTATAATAGGAAGTTGCCAGCCCACACCACATTGTCATATCAAGTCCTATTTCTAATCTTCAGAAATATAATAAATACATTCGAGCTTTCCCACGCCTTGTATGAATATTTTTGATCAATAAAAACTTACATTCAAATTTTACATTCGCAATGCAACATACTGGTAGCAACAACATTAGAATAAAACATTTAAAACGTGAAAATTATATGGGTGTTAAAAGATGAGGCTGCATTTTAAATAACTAACAGTAAAAAAATAAGTAGACACATAAATACGGACTGGGTTTCATTTACACAGGCTGAAAGGCTGAAGAGGGAAAGCATAAAAATGAGCTGTGTTTCCAAACAATAGAAGTACTGCAGTCAGCTCACTACTGGATCAGTGACTCACACTGGAGCCGCAGTCAGATTCAAACAAGAGTATAAAAACACATGCAAGCTTGTCTGCGAGAGATTCTTTCGAGAGCGTAACACAGACACACATATTCAGACAGAAAAGCATCGAGGCAACCCTTGCCGAACACTGTATTGCACATTCATTCATTCAGAGATAAGAGGAGAGAGGCAGAAGACGATGGTAGATGAAGAAAGAAACTGAGAAGAAAAGCAGAGTAGAGGTGGAGATGAAAGCATGCACACACAGAGCTCAGTGTGTCTAAGCTGACTGCAGGCTGACAGTAATAAATGTTAAATCAGGAAAGATGGTAAGTGAAACAGTGAATAGAAGAGAATGTAAAGGGAGGAGTGCTGAACATGCACATAGTGTTATTTAATGTCTACAATCTACTGTATGTCTTTAACTATTCTCCATGTCACCTCCTGTTGTTCCAGCACCATATGTGCCACTATGTACTGCAATTAGATAACTGTCTGCACAAACTCACAGGCTTGTTCATTTATCGGCAAATAAAGTGGGAGAAAGAAAGAGAGAGGGGAACAAGAAGAACAGATGAGTCGGAGAAGCGAGACAGGGAGGGAGGAAGAGAGGGAGGAGGAGGAGATGGATGGGGACGAAACAGGGTGAAGTGAGAGTTGGGGTGAAACAGGGGTGAGGCAGTAAAGAGTGTAAAGAGGAGGGAGATACAGAGAAATAAACTAATAATTTATCTCCTAAAAACTTTTGTAATGTTTTCCACCGATTATTCTGCTAAAACTAATACCATCAAACAGTTACTTCTCTAATAGCAATGTTTCCACCTGTATTTTAAAATCCATTACAACATATTTCACATCAATCTGCAGGACAAAATGTAAATTAATACCCATTTCCATCTACTATAGGGATGATAATTTTAGGAGTGGGTTTAATGAGATAAACAGCTGGTGGCACTCATTTTCCAGTCAGTGCCATTTAACCAGTGCAGAACAAGCCCTTATATAGCTTATTCACTTGTATTCTCCATGATGTTTCAATATCAAAAATTAAAATGGCCACAATGTAAGTAATAAAATAGTTGTAGAGTTCCACTTCTGTTTTGGACAGACAGTTACTGAGCAGGCTGGGGTTTATAGTCTCACTGACAGTGACCAGACTCTTGATGGACTCATCTTGATTGTCATTCAATGAGCAATTTGTGTCTAAACAGGGACAGCATGTTCTTCATCAGGCCTCCGTTCTCTTTGTAACTGTGCTGGGCAAGGCAGCTGCTGTTACTATGCAATTATTGTAAATCTCCAGCAGCATAGCTCTTTCACTAAAAGCTGAAATATTTTGGTTTCTTTTCATCGTTTGACCACTATAATCAAGCTGAATTCTCAGACTCATAGTCTCAGTGCCGTCAGAAAAAGCACAACAGCTTGACCTTTTCAAGGAAACCACCAAGAAAAAGAAGAAACACTGTGAAGAGATGTTACCCATACACAAACAGCCTTCCTATTGTCAACACAGTATACGTTCAAATTGCAGACAGGGTCTTGTAGAAAATAGAATCACCTCCTTCTATTTTCCTATTTTATCTAATTTTTCTCCAATGTTTATACACCCGTGTCTTTATATACACAGTCAGCCATAAATAAAAACACTGAGACATATTTATTATATGTGCTTTCTTTAAACACACTTGCCTGAAAGTAACTATTTGATAAATAACTTAAAGCAGGAGAAGAATGTCATAGCTGGCAACCAAAGGCAAGCAAAAAGAAAGAAAAACAGATAGGCAGATGCTTATGAGTAGCAAGAGGACAAGAACACAATAGAGACAGGAGCGGGAAGAGTTGAGGAAAAAAAGACAGAGGAGTTTGAAGGTCGACAAAAGTGAGAGACTGAGGAGTGACGCAGACAAAAGGAAAAAATTATGAATAACGTGCATGTCAGTTTGTAATAATTTTCATGATAAATTATAATGAAGTGAAACCTAATAAAGATGGAGCGATGCAGTGATGGAATGAGACAGAGCACAAAATAAAAAGGATGAAAAGAAGTAACACACCTCTCTCTACCTACCCATCTGTATCTATAAAACAGATTCTTCAGCCCCAGCTGTTAGACAAGTGTTTCTGACAGTCAACGCGCACACACACACACACACACACACACACACACACACACACACACACACACAAGACAGCAAACCACTACTTCACACCATTTTTGAGAAACACTTCACCAACCAAAGCAAAACATAAGCAAAATACTGTACAATCTGTGGCAGGTTCAGAATCTGTAGGTGCAAGTATAGTTTTTCTTTTAGGAAGTAAAATCTGACTAGGACTGAAAATGATAAAAGGTTTTTGATAATCAGTTAATGTCTATGTTTTGTTGTTTTTTATGTTTGTTTGTTTTTTTACAGCCAATCAGCAGGGACAAGAGAAATAAATGAAACATAAAAAGAATGTGTTGGATGCGTGTTGATCGTGCTTGGCTGGCTGCCATGTGAAGTAGCGTCTGATGTTGATTCCATTAACATAACGATGATCTCATCTGAGTGGTGAGACATATACCGCACACACGGCCTCTCTCATGGTCATTCTCCAGAAATCTTGTGTTTGTGTGTGTAAAAATTAGCTCATGTATAAGCAACAATGACACTGTGACAGAGACAAACAGAGAGGGTGTAATTGCCTCTTCCGACGCTGCTCAGCTACAACAAAGCATCATGCTGCTACTGCAGCTTCTGCTTCAAATGTTAGACAGTTTTGTTACTGTTTTTCAAACATGGTCCTGATGGGCTGTGTGGAGACTAGAGGCAAGCTGGCTCAATAAGGTACACACACAAACACATACACACCACAGAGACTTGCAGCCTAGTATAAACAACATTCATAGAGAAGAAAATCCCTGCTAATCCTGTCTCTGTCACACTGCAGTGTTTAGGAGGGATTCAAAATATTTGCTGGCTTCATCTGTAAGTGTATTTAGGTAACGTGCAGTAAACTGTAATGTGCTTACCGTTTTCTTTTAAAAGGGGACTTTGGTATATCAGCTACAGGTATCATCTGTTCTCCTGGTCTGACCCACATTATGGGACCGTCATCACTCTCATTGGGACTCATCAGCCACAGACTGGAGAATGTTCCCCATGGAAGTGTCCGCTGCAGCCAGACAGGCAAGTGCAGAGGAGTGGAAAGCGAGAAAAAGAGGACAGAGATTTTAACCAAAGCAGTGTTAGTACATCCTTCATTTTTTTTTAATTATTAAACAGTTCATCAAATATTTCAATTATTCCAGAGACTGAAAAAAGAAATTGCATGAGCAGGAACTGCCCCTCTGGCAACACTTGTTACTGACATCCAAGATGTTTCAGAAGGGAGCCAAATCCCTCGATAGATAGGAAGTTGCCAGGCAATGTGTATCTTTTGATACTCAGCATGTGACAACACTCCTACACAATGCATGCAGGAGATTTCAAGTGTCAACACAGAATAGCAAACAGGAGAAAAGCTTGTAACTCCCGTATTTCAGGGAAATCAGTAAACTGTGTTTTGGCGCTCTGTTCCTGCACAGCCATTTGAAAAAAACGCCATGAAGTGAGGCTGGGAGCTGCATCAAAGTGCTCCGACACACCACTTAACGCCTCTTGTTTGCCAGCCACCACTTCGAATATTAGGTTTGCTGTTGATGTTGGTGTCTAGCGGTACCTCCATCTGCTCAGTTTGTGCTTTCTCCAAATAATTGCTGGTGTAAATGCACCTTTAAAGTTGGGCACATGTAGCTCACAGCTGGGAAACTTTAAAATCAAGACTTTGAGGTACAAGAACATTGTGAATGGATTTTTGTGTAGATGCTTTAAAACAATTAAGTATGTATTAGTATTGATATCATCTTAAAAATGTATAACACATCAGTGAGCCACATTGCAGCACTGGGTGACAGGTTATCAATTACCATGACCACTGTAGTTTATTTTGTTACTTTTATGTTGCTTATCCATCAACCCATAACCTTATTATTTAGGACTACTGCTGTTCATCCGGTATTCACTCACCTTAAGGAAAAAGGACTCCTCCAGCATGCTGAGGAATTCTGGGAAATAATCTCCAACTTCCTCATCCACTGCTCCCACCAGGCTGATCTGTCTCATTGCCCCAGCTCTGTATGTACCATGACTGTATGTTTTCTTCACCTGCGGGAAACATGGGGAAAAAGTTTTCAACATTAGATCACAATATTCTAACACTACAGGAAGTAGGCGATGTTTATTGCTGTGTTAGCAAAGTCAGGCAATAAGTTCAGTTATTAACAAATAAATTATTTGCACTGCAGTAAAGATATGTAGGTGAAAAGCACAAGTAAATAAAAACATAGCAAGTTTTTAATATTTCATCTTTATTCTGTTTAGAAGCACAAACACTGATATTTAAAGAGTTCTCTGCATACAAAAAGAGATATTTTACAAGTGTGTGTAATACATAAGCCACTATTTTACCACAGGTCAGATACCTACTTTCTCTTCTAATAAGAAGCACAAAGGGGAAATGAGATCACAAAGCATTTCAATGTGAAGTATTTCACACTGAGCTGCAATTTGTCTTTATCTAGAAAAAATGTTAATGTAATATTTAAAATATTATGGATACCATACTATTATTATGTAACAGCACCT
The DNA here is from genome assembly GCF_033026475.1 of Channa argus. Lineage (NCBI taxonomy): Eukaryota > Metazoa > Chordata > Actinopteri > Anabantiformes > Channidae > Channa > Channa argus. The sequence continues at coordinate 9,884,874 of NC_090217.1, forward strand.
TTAGCTGGGTGATTGTGAAGACTCAAAGGCCCATACTACAGAATCAGCAGAGTGGCACATCCCAACTCCTCATGAACATACAATGCTGGATATTTTGTCAGTAGTCTTCTAGGTCAGTGGCATTTTATTTCTGGCATGTGACACCTTAAAACAAGGCAACGTTGGCTTGATGCCCCTTTTCATGGCTTGCATTTGTTTACTGGTGCAACCAAAACATTTATACACTTGTTTTACCAAAATATAATTTTGTCAATGTTTAAAAGGTTATGTTGTTTAAGTTTCAGTTTTCTGATTCTCCTCTAAACTAATCAGTAAATGTGTGTTTTCTGATTTATGATCATCTTAACCATCAAGTGACACCTTAAATATCTCTTGTGGAGTTTTCACTCACAATTTGTGTGTTACTGGTTGAATATTTTGAGTGTCACTGTGGCCAAAAGAGTGCTAAGCGATGCACCCATCCTTTTTAACCTTTTATTAAGTCTTGTAAGAATTCTTTTTTATTATTTATCCAATATTGTGTTAATACAAGAAATCAGTGTGCCAGATTACACACTTGATCAACAGGCTGCAGAGTAAAGTTCAAATGCTTATATAAAATATTGTAAATGTATTTAATATTGTCTGACATCAATACAACCCAGTAGAACGCAAACCAGACACTGGACAGTCATACTGTGCAAGAACATAGATGGAGCCCGTTAATCATCACTGGGTGTCAAAATAGACACGCGAGCATTGGCAATTCCACTTGATGTTTCTGCTCCACTAATGTGACTCAGACTGTTTGCTGTTCTTCACTTGGCTGACAGACCATTTTGTAAATTTCTGAGTGTCTGGTTTTAACCAGTCTCTATACCCTTGGACCTTAACACTGTCTGTGTGTGTGCATGTGTAGTGTATGCAGCATGTGGCCTGCATTCCGTACTGTTGGCTGACCAGGATGTGTGTGTGTGTATGTGTGTACACGTTGGCCACATCCTTTGCTGAACAGTGAGTCACCACTTGACAACAAGGCACATATAAACAGAGCAAGGGGAGCAGAGAAGCACTGTCCAGAGGGAGGAAAGAGTGAAGATCCACAGGAGAGAACAAATGAGAGGAAACAGAATGATGGAAAGAAGTGGTGAAGAATGAAGATTTAAAGAAAAAAATAAAAGCCGTGGAGACAGACACTGCATTTACATGCACTTAAGTAAAGGCTGCACCTAAAGATTATTTTTTGATAAGTTTGTTGATTAATCCACCGAATGTTTTCCCATTAAGGCCTTTTTTATTTTTCAATTAGTACATAATAATATAATGTTATAATAAACATAAAATAAAGATACATTTTCTAATGATTTATACTATGATTTATCTTTCGCTATAATAATTCGAAGTATGCACTGCAGGGCATTATTCCTCCCCCCCACAAATAGGTTTGTCTTAACTGGTAATTTGTGTTTTACAGACTAATATAAAGTCTCTCCACAATACAATTAAAGTAAGAGCTTGTTCCATTCAAGTTAAAGAAATTTGGTGAAATCTACATATTCTCAATAAACGGTTCAGTTTACTTTAGTTAGTAAATATCAGTTTGACTTTTTTCTTAATTCATATTATCAGCACATTTCTAGATCACTTTGTAGTCACAATTATATCTTCATTTTTAGTCTATTCAGCTCTTTTTTTAGGGGGCAGCAGTGAAATGCTGACATTGTGCTTTGCTTTAAGAGAAATAACCTACTTGCAACTTTAACCCGTTTCTGTACCTTTGTCTGCAGAGTTTGAAGGTGAGGAATCAAGAGCATAACAAATGCTTATACCAGCTAGAGTAGAGTATGATATTAGGATTTATTAATTAGCTGGAAATAGCATCTTATAAAACTGTTTTTATTGTCCACCACATTAGGTATATCAGTGAGGATTGGCTACATAACAAAATCTCCTGTCTTCACTACAGTTCAACAGCAGCATAACAAACAGCCTCCACAACTGAATCAAGTCCTCTGCGTCTGAACACAAACTGAACATTATCCCCTTCATGAAGGAGGATTTACAGCAGGGCTGTTGGATTAGACTGACTTAGTTTGAGCCCAATAAACTTACAACTGAGTGGGAATCATCCAATCATCCATATCTACAACAGCAAAGTCACCCCATAGACTCAGTGATATGTAAAATAATTGAATGATTGAAGTTAAGGAAGAATGAACATGAAATCAGTCCCTATCACTGATCCTTGTTGTCCTCTGTCTACAGCCAATGGGGACTCTCTGCTGTCAGCTACAGCTGGTACAGTTAGGGACTCCCTAGTTTAGGAGTGTGAGTGTCTCAGTGACCACCAGAACCTGTGGCACATTAGGTTACACAGTTGCATTACGTGCAGCACATCCAGCTTTTTCTAACTACCAGCTTAGGTGGATGTAAACTAACATGTTCGTGGTGAACACAACAGTGGATGGGAAACTGCCCATCCACTGACTTTGACTTTACCTGAGCTGCCTGCTCCCTTTCTGCTGCAGACAGGGACACTTGTCCGAGCTCCGCCCTCGCTCAGACTCAGAATAAAAGAAGCTGCTCTAAAGGTTCATTTTCTTATTCACTAATCTCAATGTTGTCTTAAAGAATTGATATCTGGTGATCTAGGTAACCTATTACAATTTAACTAAAGGTAATTTTTTAAATTCTCCCAGGTACCAAATGTCTGTGTGCGTTTCATAAATCGACGTATTTTTGTAATCGTTCACATTGACGCTTTGCCCCACCCTAGCACTTAAGCTTGGTAAATGGCGTTTACATGCACTTAAGAAACCTGGTTACTGGAAATCCACATATACGTGCAACAGCATAGCAACCAGATTTCTCCTCCACCTCAGACTTATTTTGGACATAGAACTTTTTTTTAACTGTATAGTATCAGAAAACGCTGCTTTCTGACTTTTCTCTTTTTGTGTTAGTGTCGCACCAGTGTGACCGTACAGGGGGAGACAGATGCAGCTTCCCAAAAAGGCACAATGAATTTGAAAACATTTCAGGTAAAGGTGGCTCATATAGACATCGGACATAGGCAGACTTTTTTAAAAAAATGAAATACAACAACTTTCAGTATATTTTCATGTGACAAGCTTGATAAACTTAACTTAATTATAACCAATTTAATGACTCAATGTAAAGATTACCACCCTTTTATCACTTATAATTCTCCTGTACACAGATTGCATTTCAAAGATGTTTAACGTTATGTTATGTGGTACCATACACCTGTAATTGGAATTACTGTTATGAGCAATAGCCTAAAGTATGTGAATCTTACTAGCTTTAACTTACAGTCTAAGGTTAGATTTATGTTAAAGCCAACAAACCGATTGAAAATGAAAATGGGTTAAAATTCTGCCATAACAGCAGCAACATTAATATTACCTCACAGCTAATGTTATACATCATTTATGCTAATCTTTCTCACCTGCAGTGGGTGGGTTACATAATCATGGTCCAGTTAAGAAGCGTCAGTGGCAGCTTCCCCACTTACACCGGACAAAAAGGAGACCGAAGATAAATGTTTCTGTGGTGCAACAATGTTGTTTCATGAAAAGCAGCTTGGAAGAACTATTTTTATGAGCAGAGTTCTGTCTGCCTTAATATACTGATTTAAATTGCGGTTACTGACTACAAATGCATGTGCTACCTCTTTGAACCTTAAACTTTTTAAAATTTTGGATCTTTTGAAATGAGCAAAAGGACAAGTTTGTCTGTTTTTGCACTGAACACAAACATTCAGGTATGCTACAAAAGCTGAAGTTCTTAGATTTTGCAATTGTTCCTATGTAAGGATTTACAATGGATGTTTAACAGCCTCTTCTTTGCTGCTTCTGGTTGAAAAATGTGAAAATGTGAAAAAGGTCTATTAGAAACTTGGTTAAGCATATACATATATCAGCTTTCTCATTTACAGGCCAGTTAAGAAATCAGGTTTCCCAAGAAAGCCGACTGTAACTTTAGTCCCTGTAAAAACCCTCAGAGAGACTAAAATTGGAGGTTACAATGAAAATAACTCATGGGGGAGATAAAGGATGAGATTAACCAGGTGAAATGAAGATAACGTGGTGAAATAAGATAAAAGATAAAGAACCGGAAAAGGGCTGAAGGAGAGACAGGGACAATGAACAGCAGATATCAGATAAGAAAAAGCAAATGATGCTAGAGACAAGAGGACGCAAGGACAGATGAGAGTAGGTTAGCAGATGGAAGGAGGGGTGTGAAGGAGGGAAGTTAAAGAGGAGTAATGAAGACAGAGGGAACAAACTGGAGAAAGGCTGAAGTAGAACAGCTTGTCAGCTCCCAAATATGTTCTTGAGCAAGGCATTAAATCCCCAAACAGCTGCTCAGAGCCCAATCGTGCAAGACAGCGAATGCAGGCAGCTCTCAGGTGTGTTTTAGTTGCTGGTAATTTAGAAAAATCCTCAATCCTAATACCGACAGTATTTATATCAACTGGGTAACTGCATAGAAACTGGCAATTAAATGGATTATGGGGCTCAACGAAATGTTGAATGTCTTTAAATTTTCAGCTCAATATAACAATTCATTACCACAAACTGGATTAGTTGGAAGGCAAGTATAGGTCTTTATAATGAGTTTCAGTCACAGTTATGTTTAGGGTATTTTAACATACTAGTCCAGGCATAGCAAAATTGACTTGTGTTTTTACTTTTTACTGAAATGTGTTTATTATAAACATTAATTTGTTTTGTAGTCTATAAAAGTTTGGGGGAAAAATAAGAATGCCTGTTTCAATTTCCAAGAGCACAACATCACAGCATGAGACTGAAGATCAATCCATCTTTAGCCCAGCCCGTCCTCTCCCCGCTCTTCAACAGCCCTGCTTCACTCTTTATGCTCCACCACATTCTGCAGAGCCCCTTCAGGTATTAATATTATACTAATCAAGCAGAAATTAAAAAAACAAAAACAATCAAGCAAACATGTGTGTTAGGGACCAGGCCATGTTGGCCCATAGTGGCAGCGTGCTCAGACACAGCAGCTCAGCAGCATCTGATCATCAGATGCATTTTTGTTGTACACCTTGTATGTATAATGACAAATAAAGGACTTTAACAAAATTCTTTGATTGGTTAGAAGGATGAGCCTCACTCAAAACCTTGTAAAAGTGAATATCTCTGCATTACTGCCAGTGGTGTTTTGTGAGAGTGGTTCACAGAAAGCTTCGACAGGACCTACCCTTATTTCTACAATTAAAATTTGAAAAAGGTTTCATACTGTAAGCTCTATACTATTGAATGTTTATTTGCATAACGTCCTAAATATAACCATTAGCTTACTGCTGCATATTTAATCTGTTATAAATTACTAAAATAAATAAGGTCATCATGTACATGTACAAGCTACAGAACATGGCTTCATGTTGCTTCACTTCACTTGTGATGACTAAAAGCTTGAAATACTGACTCAACACATATAAACACAACTTTAAATAGTCTCACTGAGTCAGTGACCTAGATACTGGGGGGGAAAAGATGTATCTATGCACACACACATACGCCATCATGCTTACAAGTATGTGTGCACTTCCCTTAGTTCTCTCAGTCAGGGTGTGTGTTTGTTACTATATGCATTCATCTTGTTGAATACTTAATTTTTTTTTTTAGATTAAAAGTGTAGATTTTCTTTCGTGTGTGCACACACTTACAAATCCATAATTTAACAGTACAATAACTCCCATATTGTCTGCGAGAACAGTCACTTAATATCATAGGAGGACCATTAGTAAACATCAACACTGTCTCTCCAATAAACAATAAGATAAATATACCAGTCAGTGAATTTCTCACACACACACACACACACACACACACACACACACACACACACACACACACACACACACACTTCAAGATGCTTCAGTCCTTCCAAAGGTTTCTGTACGTGCATGTGCACACAGCCAAACGGTAAATATGTGAAAACAAATGACCAACATCCTATCTCATTGGTTCTGCTGCTAAACACAAGTAATATTAACAATAAATTAATACATAGTGAAACAATACAAGTCAGCCATCTCCTTCTGTACCTTCTTCCATATACGCCATCGAAGGTTTATTAGATCAAGTCTTTTTCTTTCCTCTTCCCCAATCGGAGTTGAATTTAACAACTTGTTAATACTGGAACAAGTTTTTCTGTTATCTCATTCTTCATTCTGTTTGCCTCATTACATTAACTCAATTCTCTTTCCAGTCTCTACCTAAATCTGTATGTTTGCTTCTTTCTCTCTTTTTCAAAAATAATTATGTCCAGTCAGTCTAAGCCTATTAGTCTATAATTGTGTCTGCAGCACAACAAAGCTTCTTGCTGCTGATCAGAAACTCAAGCCTATTCTCAAAGAGAGGCACAAACACACTTTGAATTAAACGATTGTAGTGGCTGCTCTGTTTCTTGACAAATTAACGCCAGGCCTATATTACAGCCTTTATATGGTTTTTAATAGTGCAGTGTGAGGTTTATGGTACACCAGAGTCTTGGTTTGATTTGTAAACCCTGGAGGACAAGTTCAAAGATATTGACAATATAACTGTATGATGAGTGTTTGCATTTGTGCTGTAACATGTGCATCTCACATGATCCTACAAACAAAACAACCATGGTGAAGACTAAGCACTATGGCATGATGCCAATGCAAACTACTGACAAGAAAGAAAAATGGTCCATAGATGTGAAGGAAATGTTTAGGTAATATTCTATTTCTATCCTTTTTAATTTGAATACATTTCCATGTTTGCCCATTAAATAAAATACTGACCATATTCCTTTTCTCTCGTTCCCCTAAACATGATAACTGTTGACATAATAGTAATAATAATAATTGTTGTAAATGCTTTTACAGCTATGAGAATGTGCACATACAAAAGAGCACAGACAGCAAAAGCAGCAGTCTATTTGTTTTATATTAATCTTATGATGCCATCGCTACATTAATACAATCAGTGACTAACAAGGAAGACCAGATTACCTTATTTTCCCGAGCACATGATGTATTGACTTGGATTGTGCTTAAAAATGGAGTGCTGTAATCTTCCATAATCCTTTCCGGCACTGAAAATGCCTTTAGTCGGGTGCTGAATACAAACATACTGACACAGCCAGAACAGCAGCAAAGCAACTTGGAAGCAAACTCCTGTGCATACACACAAACACAGGTCATTGCAATATCTACAGAGCATCCAGAAAGTATTCACAATATAGGCCAATGTGTATATTTAACTTTTTCCACATTTTAAAGCCTTTTTTCAAAATGGATTAAATTCATTATTTTCCTTAAAATTCTACAGACAATACCCTATAATAGCAACGTTAAAAAAGTTTGTTTGAAATCTTTGCATATTTATTTAAACTATTTTCGAGCAGTTTCTCTCATTCTTTTTTGCAGTAGCTCTCAAGCTCCATCAGGTTGGATGGGAAGCGTCTGTGCACAGCTATTTTCAGATCTCTCCAGAGATGTTCAATTGGGTTCAAGTCTGGGCTCTGGCTGCACCACTCAAGGACATTCACAATGAGTTGTCCCATAGCCACTCCTTTGTTATCTTGGCTGTGGGTCTTGTCCTGCTGAAAGATGAACCATTACCCCAGTCTGAGGTCCAGAGCACTCTGGAACAGGTTTTCATCAAGGGCAGGCTGTCATGTGCCTTTTACGGAGGAGTGGTTTACATCTGGCCACTCTACCATATAGCCCCTGATTGGTAGATTGCTGCAGAGATGGTGGTTCTTCTGGAAGGTTCTCCTCTCTCCAAGGAGAAATGCTGGAGCTATTTCAGAGTAACCATTGGGTTCTTGTCCACCCAGACTAAGGCCCTTCTGCCACCATCGCTCAGCTTGGATGGACGGCTCGCTTTAAGAAGAGTCCTGATGGTTACAAACTTCTTCCATTTACGGATGAGGGAGGCCACTGTGCTCATTAGGACCTTCTATGCTGGAGATATTTTGCTGTACCCTTCCCCAGATCTGGGACTCGATACAATCCTGTCTCGGAGGTCTACAGACAATTCCATGGATTTGGTCTGGCGGAACTTATATAGACATGTGTAGGCTTTTCCAAATAATGTCCAATCAACTGAATTTCCCACAGGTGGACTCCATACAAGGAGTAGAAACATCACAAGGATGATCAGTAGAAATGGGATGCATGGAAGAGTTTAATTTTTATCATGGCGAAGGCCATGAATACTTATGTACGTGTGATTTTTTTTCGTTTTTAATTGAACCCTTTGCAAATTATTAAAAACAAACTCATGTTGAACAAAATTCACGTTGTCACTATGGGGTATTGTTTGAATCTAGATGAATATTAATTTGATCAACTTTGAAATAAGGCTGTAACCTAAAAAAAAAAAAAGTGGAATACTGAATACTGAGACTGTGTGTGGATACGTTCTGGATGACTTGTAAATAATACAAAGACAAATTTGTTGCTTGTTGTTTCTACTCCTGGCTATTTACACATTTCATGAGTATACATACATGAAATGTAACCTCAGAACAAACTATTGCAGGCAGCTGCAAATTTACTCTCTGCCTTCTGCAACAATAATACAAGCAGCAGTGGTCCAGTCATTTGTGACTGGAGAGCCAAACAACTGAGCAGAAACATAAAGAATGAAGGGTTGAAAGAGAAAGAGAGACATACAAACACAGAGGAAGGACACAAAACATTTGAAAAGCTTCTTAGAAATAAAGGTAGAGAAAAGTGTGTATGATAAACCATTCATCTACATGTACACGTGCCAGATGGTATATATCTATATATCAGTGTGAATGCTCACATCTTTGTGTGTGTGTGTGATTCTATGTCTACTTCCCAAGGTCACTGCTGAGAGCTAGAAGGGAGGGAAAAAAAATTAACAAGACCAATGGACAATGACGTTAGCCCTGCAAGGAACACTACTCTTAAAGGAACAGCTCAGGGCACAGGTTTGCAGGGGAAACTCAATTTAAACAATAGACAGTAAATGTTTATTCCATTATGCGGAATCAATTTATTTTAATTTAAAGATCACCCCCTTTAGTAATCTATAGAAACAGAGACAACTCTAAATGGAGAGGTACAGCTGGGTCAAGAGACGATCCAGGCAGACAACACTAGCAAACCATACACACAGTTCTTGTTTTTCCAGTTGCTTCAAGGCCCTGTAGAATTCTAAAGAGTGAGTAAGAGGTGTCCTTACTAGAGCCGCTTCTTTACTTGGGTTTATAAAAAGAAATCGGGGAAGAAAAAAAACACCTTTTGCTGCAGTTTTTGACTCTCTAACCTCATGCTTCAGCTCTGCCTCCTATCTGACAGCAGTCATCTCTTACAGTCTATAACTTCACTTCTAACTTTATCATCGTTCTGCCTACTTCTGTCACTTTCTTTTCTTTTCTAATCTCTCTGCTTTTTGCTCCTTTCCCTCCCCCTACTTGGTAAATGGTACTGTCATTCCCTCTCTAAAATGCCCTCGTTTTCATTTTAATGCATGCTCTTACTTCAGCTTTGCTTTTTTAAGAGTAGTGTCCCACCTGTACACTGCACATAACACTGCTGTCAATTTAGTCTTAGAAATTAGACATCAGTATAAATGGCAAATGCTGTTTAAGGCTGGACAGATGGAAACAGATGCTTCAACCAGATGGTTAAAACCACAACAATACTGTATACTACTTTTTCACACACACACACAAACACACAGATTGCTGTCATTACCCCAGAATCCATCCAATTCATCAATTCTTCCAAGACTTGTGCTGTATTTAAATATTTGCTTTTATCCCCTTTTACATTATCTCCTCTACTCTCCTTTTATTTCTTTTCTTATTAATTGTTTTGGTTACTTATGTGAAAAATGTGAGATTGCATTTGAACAGATGGACAGTGGCAAACCAAGTTTTGCAAACTTAATTTCAAGCAACTCAAACTTTTTGTTAGCATTTGAAAACAATGTACACAATAACATGCCATTAATTTTTTCTTTTACATATCACTTCCAATATGTGACCCCCAAAATACACTTAATAATTCAAGGGACTTCACTAAAAGAGGACGTCTGCTGTGGTATGACAGCGTTTCAACAGATTCTGGGTTCATGGACATTTATGACAGACCAAGGACAGAGGTCAGAAAAACACTTAGGCTCATATGTTCCCTGTGTAATCAATGTTCCCCTTTGTGTGTTTTTTTAATGACAAACCTGAGAGTAGAAATTAGCCATAGTGGTAGTTTCTATGTCCTTCTTTCCCAGTATTCCATTTTAACTGGAGCTGATGGGAATTTGGATGAGAAGTACTCCAAGAAGTCAGGCAGGTAGCTGGCTTCCCCGTGGATAATTGCCAAAACATAATGAGCTGCCTAGAAAACATGTATTAATGCAATTAGATAACCAATTGAGAGTTTAAGTATTAGGGGAAAAAAAATCTTATTTTACTACATTTATACTGCAGTTGTATCATCCTGCATTTAATGTAAACTGATAAATATCTTTGCCATACCTGAGATGAGTCCTCACTGAAAGCCAAGGTAACAAATTCATCAGCAAATCTCTGCCTCTGGTCCACTGAAAGTGAGGAGAGCTGTGAAGTGTAGGCGTGGGCCACCAGTGCCCCTCCATTTGGCTGATTCTCTATGTGGATGTAATGTGCAAACTCCAGACCAGCCATGCCAGGGTATGTGCACTGTGGCTGGTGTTTGGTTGGAGAAGGTTGTGGGCTCTTGATGGAGGACAATGGAGAATTGAGGTAAGAGGAGTCTAAGAGGGATTTGGAGGTGAGAGTAGTAGAGGAAGGTGGGAGTTGTGAGGTTTTGTTGTTGGTTAAAGGGTACATGGGAAGCGGGGACTTAAACAGAGACAGCGAGGAGTTGTGTGTGGGATTGGAGAGAGGAGAAGAAGATGAAGGAGGGAGGAGTGGCAGACCAGCACAAATTGTTTGGCAGGAGCGGTGGTACATCTTCACCCTTTTGTGCTTCTCTCCTTCTTTGTGTTTCTTCTTTTTTTTCTTCTTCACTTTTTTGAATTGCAGCTCTTCTGAGTTGATCTCGCCTTTCTCTTTTTCATCTGGACAATGTGACAGAGAGAGAGGAAACAATCTTATTACATGGAGGCAAGAGACTTATGATAGTTAAAAGATCAACACCAAAAAAAAAAAATGTAATTTTGAGAAGACTTGAAGGGAACAGCGAGATAGACGCTTTTCACGTCGGCTTTCTGTAATAGATCAACAAATACTGCCCTGCTGTAAGAACACTTTCCCCAGACTTTACAAACAGTTCATGTGATGGAGCAAGACAAAGCTTCAAGTAACATTAAGTGAATAGAAAAATCTGTATATAAGGAGTTAAATATGTGACAAGTATGTTTAAATCGGCTAAAACAGAAGGTTTTTATTGAAGAATCTAACAGATACTTAAATTCTTAGTAAAAAAAAAAAATTATAATGAGTGCCAACTATTTTAAGCGAGTGTAGACAGATGACTCATAGCTCTTCTGAGATAATGTGCATCTCCCAGGGTGCATACATAAAATAAATTGAAGAGCACTGAAATGGAATCCCTTGAGAAAAGCAGATATGACTAAGCCAGGAAACAAGCTTTTGAGTGGCATATCTGAACAGAGATAATACACCACATGGTCGTCCATCTCTTAAAAGCCCCAGGCAGGACAATGTGGAACATGCAAATTTATGCACATTCCTACTGTACGTATTTGTCGGTGTGTCTCCGAGCCACTCACACTGATTTCCAAATGTGTTGCCAGCTTGTTCATTCTTGCCCAGTGGTTCTGTAAACATGGGATTGTATACATTTACTGTATATGTGTATATCTGTTCACATTTGAGTCACTTTAATAGAGGCAGTGCTGCCTCAGCAAAAAACAAACAATAGACATCATCTTACTCACACACATATATAACACACACCTTCAATCTAGTCTGCACCCAACACACGCTCCATGCCAGCTATGACACAGAATGAAAAGGGGGGGCGAGGGGAGGGAGGGGGGAGAGAGAGAGAGAGAGAGAGAGAGAGAGAGAGAGAGGAGAGAGAGAGAGGAGAGAGAGAGAGAGAGAGAGAGAGAGAGAGAGAGAGAGAGAGAGAGAGAGAGACAGAGAGAGAGAGAGAGAGAGAGAGAGAGAGAGAGAGAGAGAGACAGAGAGAGAGAGAGAGAGAGAGAGAGAGAGAGAGAGAGAGAGAGAGAGAGAGAAGGTATTTGCAATACAATACCAAAGCTACTAATCCAAAAGCTCTTTACCCTATAAGTCACCCCTCCCCCAATCCCCGACATGCACATTCACTCCCAAACTTCAAGCTATATCAACCTACAGAACAGCTCCATAAGTGATGCGGGATACATTTCTTGGATATTGGTGATAAGGAAACTAATAAAAGAGTCGTAAATATACAATATCATTAATTTATGATTACAGTAGTAAGTACACTGGTTCTCGAAATTTGCAAGCACATTATGTAGTGGGTCTTCCTTTCCTTTATCTCTATTGACAATAAAATGTACTAAAATACTGATAATTATCTATTATAATTGGTTTTAATTAACTTTGTCAAACACACTTACTTTTGTAAAAGTAAGAGTTAATATATAGCCACATTTCCTATACATCTCTCTAGCTGTATCTCTCTTTGAAGGCCCTTTGAATTGCAAACTTAACACTCCCTCACTACCTACATAATTTATAACTTCACCTGTGTCTCCAACCATTTTGGAAACACATTCTCAAACGGCTCAGACAACATCACTGTAAATACATTCTCTGGTCCCGAAACATTTCAATCCCAGTGTCTGTAAACAGATGTGATTTAATTCCAGGTGCCTCTACAGGATGACTGCAGTCTTAATAACCTTTGCTCACCTAATTGTATCCTAACTCTACACTAATACACAAAGTAGGATGAATGAAATACTAAACAAAATGACCCATGTTATTCATCTGGAGCCAAAGGCTATGGTAGAGTATTATGTGGCCAAACGTTAGTAAGGGGCTGAAACAGAGTGGTCATTACACACAAACATACAAACACAGCAAGTCTGGCTTTACAACAAATCAAGTTAATCGGAGGTAAAGTGGCAACTGTGTGCTGTATATTTGCCTGTGTGTGGTATGTCTGTCTAATAAGGTCAAATCCAAAAAGGAAAATAGTCGCTGTTCCTAAAAGGAAAGCTGTGGCTGGCTGAGCTCAGATTACACACAGAAGAACGAAGATTACGTCACAGAGTTCTGCTAATAATTCATTACTGTCAAAAGGTTAACAGTGAAACACACTAGCACACTCATAAAGAGTACATGTTTATACAGTAGAGCCACACAAAGGCTGATACTGGCTTTAGTCTCATTTCACATTTCATAGGATAGTCTGGATGCATATTATTTTCCCTGTTTGATAAAATGTTTGCTGTGTTAGTGATTAAATTTATTTAACTGTTATAAATAAACCTATTTATTATTATTATCATCATTATTATAGTCTACAACTATTACTCTACTATTTACTCTACTAAGTTCACTGTAGTGTGCTTCGCTATTATATTGTAGTAAAGTTCAGTTGTTGGTAACAGAACAGTAATCTGTAACTGTAACTTTGTCAGACTTCTTTAAAAGGCAAATTTACAAGGGTTCCATTGTCAAAATTCTTGTTTGCATGAAAAAAATCTGATGATTTTTCAATATATAATAGTAGAAACATGCACACAGTTCCCATAGTGCAAGAGAAAGAGAAATACAACCACAACTAGCACTGCAAGTAATAATTATTCTTTTCAATATTGTGGCGATTAGTTTTTCTATTCATGCATTTACTCGAGACACACATCTTGTTGAACTGATACCAGAGAGAAAAGATACAGGTAAGAAAAGACAGAATGGGAAAAAGAGGGGATGGGGAGGGGACAGTGACATACTGGCACTAGTCGTGTTGTGTTTGCTCATACAGGGTGTGCTTAAACATTATGCCCGTGTATGTTTCTAACTGCAGTGAATCCAATAATTGAATCCAATAAAGCTGTGTGTAATAGATTTGCTCCAGCTTCATTCTTGTGTCCACAATCTTCTTTTTAGTATCATCATAATTCAATTTGTTTTAAGCTGCATGCTATGGTAACTGACAAAAAGGTCCGAGAGAAAACATGGAGCCTGTGGGTTGTGTAGTTACGCTGCTTACTGACCTACCAGTGGCACATTTGAGCATGCTTATTCTTGCAAAAGATGTTACAACTATTTTGGTATTAACCAGCTTCAGTTATGTGATAATCTGCAGTCATCTTTTATAATATCATTACTTTACAAACTTATTTTTTTGGGTGTTAGGATTTCAGGCTGAGAAAAACTAGACATTTGAAGACATCACCTTTGTGTTACATAGACAGTAGTGCTGAACAGTTAAATGGTTTCAAATCAATATTGCAATTTAAAGGAAAGTAATTTTTTAAATTGCAAGAGCTGCAATTTAAAGGTTTTCTTTTGTTTTCCGCTACAATAATAAGAGCCGAGGTCTGCTCTCCCCCGCTTGCAGAAAAGGTGTTTTAGAGTATGTGAAGAAAGTTTAAGGTATAAACAAGTTTAACTGCATTGTTATAAATCGCCATGAAAATGTCCTCTGCAGAAGCAAAACCGATGTTTTGAAAGAGAGAGAGAGAGAGAGAGAGAGAGAGAGAGAGAGAGAGAGAGAGAGAGAGAGCGAGAGAGCGAGAAAGAGAGAGATTTATGTTGTTTGAGTTTCCTCTGAGTACGTCGCACAGTTTACCATTTAACTGTACAGGCATTGTGGGCCACCATCCTTTTATTGTCATGGCCGACCGCCCCTCCTAACTCATTCTCGCTTTCTTCCCGTGCGCTATTATAAGCTTCCTCAGCTGTAAACCTGCTTAATAGTCCAGAGACAGCCCGTAAAGGAGCGCACCGCTGAACATAGTTTTTTCTGGCTTTAGCATGGAGTGCAGTGGGTAAGTCTTTTGCAAGAAGAACTTAAGAGTTACACTTTTTTTGGGGAACGGTGTCCGCGTTAAGGCAAGTTCTTTGCTTGGCTACCTTATATTGGCTTACCGGTTCAGTGTACCAGTGTAACTTGGGCTAACGATTCACCAAGCCAACAACATTTGCTAGTAATAGCCTGTTAGCTTAAATAAAATAAAAAAATACCAATTAAAAAAAAAGTTTATCCATGTATTATGTTATGTGTTATGGCGAGCTTAGTCTAGCGACAGAGGTAGGCTCGGATCAATCCTCACTTCACCTAAGTGGCAAATTAATTGTGACAAGCCAACACTCTCCTTCCGTGAGCTACGTTATGTCTAAGGTAACAACCCCAGCCAAATGGTTTGAGCCTAAAGAGGCTGCATCTCACCCGTGTCCATATCATGCAGCTCTTTTATCTCACGTAAGGACCCTCAGCCTATGTCATAGGTGGACCCACAGGCATGTCCACCGATGCCTGTCGTCAGCCGCCACCCCTACAGCCACGACTGACAATCATCATCTGCGAGCTATAACAAACAAACAGATATGATCAATGTCGAGTCTCTCATCACGCCACCTCTGTTCAAGGAGCTCACCAAACAAGAGGAGGGCGATCCGGGTGTTGAGGATGCAGCGTGAGATGCTGGTTCTGATCTTTTTGATATGGATGATATAGAGGAACACTAACCCTAGTAAAATTAATTGTCTCACTGCTTTCATTTTCCAGAGAATGTACAAATATGGAGCCCAATCAGTGTGCTGTCTTAATGCAGTTACACTGCTGTCTGCATACCAGGCAGAGATCCTGGAAGACATGGGTCACCAGCTGGACTCAGGGTCTCCTAACCCTGCTCTTTGGGATGAGAACTGCATTGTAAATTACCTCATATTATGCTCCTCCAGGGGGGCAGTCCAGGGCTCTGGTCAAGTGATGGGGCTGGCAGTCTCAGGCGAAAGAGCCCTCTGGCTAAACCTGTCAGGTGTAAGTGATGCACAGAAGGCAGACGTTGCAGCCAGAAGTAAACAGAGTGTTGGCAGGGCAAAGAGACATACAGCTTGTCAGAAGCCTAACCAGCAGGCCAAGTCTGACAACCCGAGACCGTGGGGCAAACACTCATTCACTGCAGTAGCAGCTAGGAACAGTCCATCCAACCCTGGGAACAGCAAAAACCACACAACCAGTGTGCAATTCGGGACTCAGCCTAAGTTTAAGAAGAAATCACATCCCTATTAAACAAACAGGCGATCCGAATTTTTCCGAGCGAGGAAGCTAATCTGGGTTTTCACTCTGGGTACTTCCTCATTCCAAAGA
The DNA here is from genome assembly GCF_033026475.1 of Channa argus. Taxonomy (NCBI): domain Eukaryota; kingdom Metazoa; phylum Chordata; class Actinopteri; order Anabantiformes; family Channidae; genus Channa; species Channa argus. The sequence continues at coordinate 9,901,174 of NC_090217.1, forward strand.
AAGGCAGCTCTTCTCTTCACCCCATTCTGTCGCTCGTCTCGCCTGAACAATTGGTTTGTAACAATCAATCTCTCTGAAGCATATTTTCACATCACCCCACACAGACTACATCTGAAGTTTGCATAACAAGGTACAGCCTACAATCCTTACATAGGGGGTGCCACTGGAGGTAATCAGGATGACACTTATGACGGACGTGTTTTTGACAGGGTGGGGCGCAACTCTGATGGGCAGGGCAGTGAATGGCGTATGGTTCCAGAGGACAGCTCGTGCTCATATTGCATGCTGTATTTTTGGCTCTGAAGCATTTTTATCAGTTTTCTTCAAGGATATCATGTGTTGGTAACAACAGACAACTCTACACTTGTAGTTTATATCAACCACCAGGGCAGACCTCGATCTCTGCAGCTACAGACCAGCCCAGAGAATGGTTCTTACACCATTTAAAGGGTCAAATTTAAGCACTTTCAGTGTCAGTTTGAGCTTTTTCAAGCACTTTATTCAAAGGTTTTCAAGCACCCGTACAAACCTTGCCAGAAAATAATTTTGTGGAGCAGAACATGGTTTATGTCCCTGCATGCCACACATGTCAGGCATTTTGAAACGGGGTGCGGACTGCTTGTTTAGATGTAATACCCTATACGGGGAATGGAGCCTTCACCCACAGGTGGTGGAACAGATTTGGCAGAGATTCAAAAGGGCATCCACAGCTCTTCATCTCGCAAGAAAACGCTTACGGTCCATTGTGCTTCTCCCTAACGGACATGAATGCCCCATATGGGGATGGATGCTCTAGTGTTCCCATGGCCGAGCATCCCACTGTATGCATTTCCACCTGTCAGTTTGATTCCCCAAACACTAGCCATAGTGAGAGAGCAGGGCCTCTCACTAATTTCAATAGCTCCTCACTGGCCATCCAAGCACTGGATAGCACAGATAATTCTGCTGCTACCAGACAAACCCTGGCCACTTCCTGTACGAAGGGACCCCCTGTTTCAGGATCCATGTGAAAGGTGGAACCTGAATGCAGCAGGTCCATCTCCTAGGGTCCTATTGACACTATTGAAACTATGTCGTTTTATGAAAAGGTGCTTGCTGCCACCTTCCAGTTTGTAGGCCGCTTGTCCAGCTGTGGGATCTGACGGTCGTTTTGGACGCCCTCTCTTATCACCTTTTTGAGCCCATTAACAATGTAGGTATGAATTTTCTCTCAATTAAAACGGTACTGCTCTTAACCCTGACCACAGCTAAGGGAGTGAGTGATTTAAAAGCCCTGTCCATCCACCCTTTGTGTCTACAATGGGCCCCAAAACAGGTTAAGGTGTGTCTATGGCCCAATCTAGCCTTTGTGCCTAAGATAGTGGAGCCGTCATAGAGGTGTCCCATTGTGGAGCGGTTAGCTTTTTATCTTCCCCATTTCCTTTGGCGGAGGTTCAACAACTTAACACTTTATGCCCAGTGCAGGCCTTGTACGTTTATGTGGATAAGACAACAGCTTTTAGAAAAACAGAGCAGCTATTTGTATCATGGGCCACTCCTCACAGGGGCAAGCCAGTTTCTCATCAGAAACTGTCTCACTGGATCATGGAGGCCATATCTATATAGATGCAGGAGAGTTTGACCTATTCTGGAGCTGAGGGCTCACTCCACCAGGAACATGGCCACATCATGGGCCCTTATTGGGGTGATCGGTGGTCCAGCTTAAAGTTTGACTCCAGATCACCACTCCATTCATGGTTTGGGAAATCTTATGCAATATGGGAGTGGGCTACATTTCCCATAGTGAAACACTGAGCGAATGTTAGGAAAAGAATGTTGGGTTACTTAACGTAATCCCTGGTTCTTTGATAAGACGGTGAGGTGTTTCACCAATTTTTCCTCCTTGCATAGACACGGAAAGAAATCTGCCTAAAATGAGTAGGAGGGGCGGCTGGCTGTAAGAGGAGGGCGGAGGCCAAAGCACAGCGCAACCTGTCTGTCACTGACAGCCCTGGTGTCAGTGGAGCTTTCGTAGTTGGTCACGCAGAGGCAAACCCCATCAAAACCCTCAGTCTGTTATCAAACAACAAGGGATTACGCTAAATAACCCAATGTTTTGTCTTCTTGCAACACTGAAAACTAATTTTTCTTGGACCAAACACTTAACTGGAAAATAGAACTCAGCGCTGCTTCAATCACTTGGTATGCACGTACAGTGTGCATTTCCCACCCACCTTTAAGCGGCTGCTTAACTTCTCCATTCTCCCTCTTGATCTCATTCATCATTTTGTGCTTCTTTTTCTCCTTTTCTCTTACTCTTTCTGTGACCTTCTTCTTGTCCCTCTCCTCTCTGGCTCCATCTTTTGTCTTGTCCTTGTTAGAGTGCTCTGTGGAAAAAAAAAAAAAGATTTTAAACCTTGATGGTACAAACATAATATTAGGGCTCAGATTTTCTCACTTACAAACAGGGCTTGACATCAACACTGTCAAATGCAGGTGAAATATAGCAGTGAAACACCCCTCTATCATGAAGCCTATTGGCTTGCACTTTTGTTCTAATGAAGAACGGGACAAAACATTCTAATTAGAAGGTCAAAACATCTCTTTAGGAACAAAATAGAGATGTGAAATGGAGGAGACATGTGGTGGCACATAACAGGTGTAACAAAATCTGGAGATAGACGTGTCACAATAATTAAGTTATTGACTTATTGTAGAATATGTTGGCAGGATTATGATACTTTTTGCTGACCATGATATTGTTTTTGCAGAGTGCCTTGAGTTCATACTGTGTGACATATGATAATTATCTGTACCATGAACCCAGTATGGTAATTTGTAGTTAGAGTGGACATTTCCTTTGTACTTGTTGTAACTAGAGTTTTTTGTATATTTACATTTAACGAAACACCATTGTACACACAAAGTGCAGTGCATCTCTGTACATCAGAAAGTGACTCTATGCAAGGTGTTTAGCCACTTCAGGGACAGTGCAAGTATAATGGTCAATGTCAAGCCCTGTTTACAAAACACACATGCACATCACATATCCTAATCTCTTATCTGTACTCTTGCCAAGTGCTTCACCTTGACCCTCACCATTAGCATTTCCTTAAATGTGTTTGCTTTCCTTCTCTCCCTGGTCATGCAATGACCTTCTAATTCCCTCTAAGACTGCAACAGTCACTCTGCAACTTTGCTCATAAACTTAAGACACATCTCATTTAGATCCACATCATGTTTCTATCCCCAAAATCATCTCTCATCCATGTTCTGCCCCTACTTGCTTCAATATGCTCTGATCTTAAAACTTCCTGCTTTGATTTTGGATTCATTTTATTTCCTCTTTCAGTGCTTCTCTGTCTAACAAAAAGCATTTAAGTGTTGAAGAAAGATTACAGACTGAGGAGTTAGAGTGCACTCAAATGCAACACTCATTGCAAATCGCTGTAGATGAGAGCATCAGTTTAAAATGTAAATATCACACCATCTCACACACCTCTTCAGTTGTTGAAGGGCTTTCTGAAAGGCAAGGCAATTCTAAGTGTGTGCAGTCTGACAAACACACATTTATTAGGTAAAATGAGGATTTTCACTTCCAGCTAAGCTAACAGAGACATTACCTTTTTAAAATTACTTTAATTTAATCAAATCTTTAGTTCCTTGCCTCCTTTGGTTCTTTATTTCTTTTCATTTTGCTATAAAGAAATTCGCCTTAATTTTTTCCACAATAGTTGCTGTGTCTTTCTTTTTCTACATTCCAAAGAACTACTTTCTTTGAAGTTGGTCTGATCCGTTTTTAAAAGGAAGCTGTCTTTTTTGCCTGTTCACTCTCCTGTGGACGTGGGGAATGAGAAAGTGAACACAGTGGACGTTTCCAGGATCAAAGGAGAAAATGCTTTGAAAGTAAAAAGGCTTAAAAGAGCAGTAGGAGAATTAGAGTTACATCGATGCACTCTTTTCCGCTGTAATATTTAAATAAATACCTTGGCATTTTGAATTTTTAGTGTGTCATTTTTCTTCTACTTTACAGGCAGGTAGTTCTCAACCTCTTACACTGTTGTTATTAAGAGGAATGCCAAGAATGTTAACAAACCATTTTAAGAACCATGCAAAATAAACGCTGTGAAATACTAGGCAGTCTGGTGAAAAAAAAGCATCAATTTAGCTCCACAGGAAGCTGCCTAAAAAAGGGAAGCATACTCAGATCTTCTGCCAGATTTATAAAAACATGGCAGACTCCAAAGCAGTAACATTCATAGACTTTAGAGCCAATGGGAGATAAATAAGCCTAGTTGGCTGACCTGAACTTAAATACACAGGACACAACTGATTTATATGGTCTTCCACATATAATAAAGAGAAACTTGAACTTTTTAGATAAATATGGGGCAGTACTGTGTCCTATTATGGAAGCAAACTATTGCCAGTTAGATTGAAATATATCAGTAGAGGAATACCAGCTTTTGAAAAGTAGTCAATACTTGGTCAGTAGTCAATACTTTGATACTTTAGAAAATTAGAGCTGAAAATACACTAAATACAAATGACTTTAAAAACTATTGTTGTGATTTTATGTGGTGTGAATTTTACAAGTTCTGACTGACCAGTGTAAAAAGACCAATAAGCAGTACTATCTTTTATTTTTCTCTGAACCGTAGCATTACAGGTGGACCTGCCTCCAAGGAAAATCCTGCTACTCCAGCTGGTCAATCCACCCAAGGTGGTGTGGTAAGTCCCAGCCTCACTAACCAATCTGAATTCAGAATAATTTGATTCATACAATCTGTCATTCTACTGAATTGCTACTAAACATGCAGAATTAAATGTCTTGTAATTTTGTGACTGAACAAATAGCCCAGCCGACAATAACTTAATTGGATTCTGATTGCAGCCAAGCTTCAGTTTCTCCTCATTTTTCCACTCGCTGTACAGTCGGGCAGTCCCAGACACAGTTGAGGATTCTGTCAGGGTGGTGCATTTGCATGCACATAAATAACCTAATTATTGTAATTCAGACATTTACATGATACACAATAGACAGACTTTGCCAATAACATAACATTTACATGACTTGTTTCATAGTCAGAATTATGTCCAGAACAAAATGCATAGCAACAAAAAACTGCACGCTGAATAATTCGAAAATTGGTTGACTTTCTTGTTTTCCAGCCAGATTTGTGTTTAGAAAGAGTATTTTATTTAAATTTCCTAATAAATGCTTAAAGTCTGCAACTAGAAAAACAAACATACATTACCTGTTTTGCATCAGCCTTTACTTGTTAATCTGTTTAGTTTACACTGCAAATGGTGACTAAAAACTGACATGCTTCTTATTAATTCCATTATGATGCCTCTAAATTCAACTTACATATGATAAATATAATAGATTTAAGGTGTTGATAAACATAATACTAGCTCACATGTAAACAACTTGAAGGCATAAATATTTTACATCAGAATTTAACTTGTTACCTTGGTCAATCACTACTTACAATACAAATTCCTCCCAACATTTTCCTTGGAGCACCAGACTTGTGTCGCTTGTTACAGCAACAAACTTAACAAGAAGTCACTGCCCACTTGGCACTTGCTTTCATTCTCAACCCAACACCAACCACACCACTAATAATACTTCTGTGATTATGTGATACTCCCTGTTGGAAAATCTGCCCATCTAGGAAGGTAAAAACACCGGACAGTTTCTGAGCTTCAAACTCCTGTGCTTCTGTTAGTCTGTCTAACCACTGGGCCAATTTGCCCTTCAACAGATTTTAAAAACACAGTTCAAGTTGATTTTTTTAGTGTCACCTTAAGACTGTGTTACAAGCAGCTGTCAAACTGTCACACAGCCAAGGAAGAAGACTGGCATATTGTGACTAGTATTTTGCAGGTGGGTGCTGATACATAGCCTTTAAATCCTAAACGTTTCCCTCAGGACTAAGGAGTGCTTTTCCAGCTAAAATCTGCTCCACTTGTCCACTGTATTTCCTAATCTTCACATTTTAAGCCATTGCATATAATTACAGCTCTTACTACTGGATGCTGAATGGGACACTACAGCAGTGCTTTTGCTCATTAACACCTCAGTGGGACCTCTAAAGAAGTGTAATGATTTACTGTTACTGGCTGCTTCAACTAAAATTTTCAGGTCTAGAAGTGGTTTCCAGAGTGTTTAAATATTAATATTCTTAACAGGCCAGCATACAACATTAACATAATATGCAAATAAAATAAAACTGACACATTTGTAATACAACTAAACTAATTATTTTTTTGTGTTCTGAACGCTTAATAAAACTGTATTCATTCCTGAGTTAAGAAACATCATTATTTCAAAATAATTTTGTGTATCTTAAAGAAGTTGTTCTGGTTGTTCTAAAATTCCTGTCAAGCACTGCCTAACACAATTTGCTTGAATAAAATAAAACTGACATCCACCACAACCTGTGTACAAGACAGTGTTTTTGCTAGGGTACAGGCCCACAACATGTCTTTTTCTCATGTTCTCGCAGATGGCAGTGGCTTTTCAGAGCATGGCATGACCTCTTAAACTAACCAACTGTAAAGGGTGACATCGTGCACCCACACAATCACACATGCCCACTGCTGCTTGTGTCTTGTCACTCACGCAAGAATGACATTTACACACAGTGGCAAATACAAATATGCAAGTACAGACTTTTACATTGAGACACAGCCAGTCAACTAATGTAATATTCCTTTCTCTTTATGTGTATGTTGATCATTCACACTACAGAACTTAGTTTATAATGTAAAAAAATTAAGCATAATAAGGCATGTGCACAAACAATGTACTAATGAAGAAGTCACGCTATAAAGTTATTTAAACATTAATGGGCTAGCGTGTTCATGAAAAACTGTAAAATAAGTGCAAATAGGTTTCTATGTTGCTGGCATAACTAATTAAAAATAATTTATTAAAAAACTGAACCTTATTTGCTTTACAAAGGGAGAATTGATAATAACTGTGTTGCATTAGTTTCAGTTCAGTGTACACAATAAACTGCAGTGTAAATGCAGTGTATATTGCTTAGCTGATTTTAGTAGCATAGTCATATTTAGACAATGTATTTCCTTGTACTTGCAATAAATAATAATATGTATTGACAATATCTGGTAATAAATTGTTATTGTTTATTAATTAATATATTGTTGTGTTTTCTCTTTTTAAAGGTTGAATCAAAAATAAACGCAAAATATAAATAGTGGTGTGTATTACTGGAGTGTAATATATAAGTATTTCAGCGGCAAAACGGATTAGCGGAATAGTGGCAAAATGACTACAGCATCCTGTCCGTGTACAACTGTACAACATGGAGACATTAACAAGCAACGATGCTCCGTGTTTCCCACACAGCCTGGGGGTTACCGAGGGGGGCGTGGTGCGCTACCAAAACAACACTTACCCTATAATGGCGGGCGACTGTCATATTATTATGACAGCAGCGCGTAGTTTTAGTACATACATAGAAAATAAAATTATTCAGTTTATGTTATAGAATAAATAACTGTTTACATCAATCGATACTGATGAGAAATATCACATTGTGTTTATTCCGTTTATAACATTTGAAGACGAGTCTACGGACGTTACATATGCATGGGAATAAAACTGTTACGTTTGGTCACAAGGACGTAAGTACGTCGGAATTCCGCAGCAGCACGAAAGCAGCTGGTTACAATATAACTGGAACGAGGGTTGGCTCGAGGGTTCACGAGCGGGTGAACAAGCCACGAAAGCTGGCAGCCATAAGCCGTAAGCCTGTAGAAACATCGACTAAACCCAGAGGTCGCTGGGCACTAAAGTCGACGTGAACACAACCCCCCCAGCGACCAAAAAATTGTTAAAGCACCCATTCAGCACATTACGACACGTTATACGCCGTCCAACAGCCTCTTTGAAGAGTGGCTAGTCGGAAAACGGGACAAATTAGGAGGCAGACAACTGCACACTCCGGGCCACATGTTCATTTTCCCAAGTGTCTGAATATACGATGAGCCAAGGAACTATAAAAGGGCATAACTCTCGCTAGGCTACTTATAATGAAGACAAAGTTAAACTTTATCAGCTTGCTTCATCATTAAAATCACTCTTAATAAAAGAAAACATACTACGATGGCCTACCTTTGGGTACCAACATGACCTCCCCATTTTCTCTCTTCATTGCAGAAATATTATTAAACCTGCTGATATCGTCGTCGTTGTGACTAACGTTACTCCCGATGCTGGAGGTGAACAACAGTTTATGTTTCTTTTTCTCTTCTCCGCCTCCTTTCACCTTCTCCCTCTCTTTCTCTCGCTGTTTATCTCTGCCAGATTTCTTGGGTTTGGACGTGGAGGAAGGCGCTTTGTGGAGCAAGAAATCGCTCTGTTTGAAGACTTTGTGTGCGTGGGTCGGTGGTTGGGATCCACCAGTAGCAGGCACCGGAGGGTTGTTGTTGTTACTGCTGCTGCTCGTCTTGACCTGGCTGACGCTCCACAAATTCGCGCTACTACCACAACTCTGCTGCTGCTTCGTGGGCTGCTGAGGTTTCTCTTTGCCGCTACCGTTGCCTCCAACTGTGCCGTCCCTGCTGACTTTCTTGGGTTTAACGCTTCTCTCCTCGACTCGGACCTTCTTGGGCGGCGGCAGTGGTGGGTTAAAATCCCGGGAAGACTGAGAGCGGTTATCTGAGGCTCCCTTCGCCTCCGTCTGCTTGGTAGTCTGGCTTTTAGCGGAGGCGACTGGCGGCGATACCGCAGAAGCTGCAGCTCCGGTGAGGTGAACGGAGCCCAGCGAGTCAGCCATCTTGAGGCTTCTCTCTATTTACTCTCTTCCTCAACGGCCGCCGCTGCTATTTTTTTTTTTTTTTTTTTGCTCGACGTGCAGGCAGGCAGCGGAGGGGCGTGTCTGACTGGCGGAATGAGAGGGGCGGGGTTAAAATTTGACTGACAGGTGGAGAGGGCAAAGTAGAGGCGGGGTTTAGTAGCTGCATGTTAAAGCGACAGTATGTAAGTATGTTCCAGTGTTTTGTTTTTTTGGAAAAATATGCTCCAACACCTAACTTAACGTGTAGATTTCGGACCTTATGAACAGTACTGGTTGCAAGTGGAGTGAAAAGGTTTTGGGGGGGATCACACTTTTGCATATTGTTTGGATCTCACATCTAATCAATTTTTTCGGGGGGGAAATTTGCACAACCTTTGCATGTCATATGTGAATTTTGTTTGCATGTTTCTACTATGCCTGGATAGTATTTCTCCAGTTACTGAGGTTTGCTTTCACAGCGCAAGCAGCCAGTAATGCCTCTAAGTTGTCCATAGGTGTGAATGATTTAGTCAAGTAATCACTTCAGTTTTCCAGTATGTTCCTGTAAATGTATATGAATTAAATGGGGTCCAGGAAAACTATTTGTGTTTTGGTTAATCAGTTATCAAAGAAATATTCAGTTTATTGTCTAGGACCATTAAATAAAATGATTCACACTAAAAGGTATATTATTAAAAGTAAATGTCCTGCATCCATCATTTACTTAATTGAAAGTTTAGAAGTATATTAAAGTATCAGAAGTAAAAATGTGTTCATGCTTAATGTTCATTATGCTTAATGGCCCCTGTTAATATTACTTTATTTTAATATTGGGTCATTATAATGTACAGTCTAATAAATTATACTGACTGTTGTGGAGCAAGAAGTTATAAAGATTAGTAACAGTGAAGTGAGGAGGACGTTGAAGAGGATGAAGAGTGGAAAGGCAGTTGGTCCTGATGACATACCTGTGGAGGTATGGAAGTGTCTAGGAGAGGTGGCAGTAGAATTTCTGACTAGTTTGTTTAACAAGATCTTGTAGAGTGAGAGGATGCTGAGGAATGGAGGAGAAGTGTAATGGTGCCCATTTTTAAGAACAAGGGAGATGTACAGAGCTGTGGCAACTAAAGAGGAATAAAGCTGATACATACAATGAAGTTGTGGGAAAGAGCAGTGGAAGCTAAGCTAAGGGCAGAGGTGAGCATTTGTGAGCAGCAATATGGTTTGAGTCCAACAGATGCAGTATTTGCTTTGAGGATGCTGATGGAGAAGTACAGAGAAGGTCATAGGGAGTTGCATTGTGTCTTCGTAGAATTAGAGAAAGCGTATGACAGGGTGCCGAGAGAGGAGCTGTGGTATTGTATGAGGAAGTCTGGAGTGGCAGAGAAGTATGTTAGAGTGATGCAGGACATGTATCATAGCTGTAAGACCGTGGTGAGTTGTGCCGTAGGTGTGAGGGAGGGGTTCAAGGTGGAGGTGGGTCTGCATCAAGGATCAGCTCTGAGCCCCTTCTTGTTTGCTCTGGTGATGGACAGGCTGACAGATGAGATTAAACAGGAATCTCCATGGTCTATGATGTTTGTAGCTGACATTGTGATTTGTAGTGAGAGCAGGGAGCAGGTGGAGGAAAATCTAGAGGGATGGAGGTCTGCTCTGGAAAACAGAGGAATGAAGCTTAGCCACAGCAAGACAGAATACATGTGTGTGAATGAGAGGGACCCAGGTGGAACAGTGAGGTTACAGGGAGCAGAAGTGAAGAAGGTGCAGGACTTTAAGTACTTAGGGTCAACTGTTCAAAGCAACGGAGAGTGTGGAAAAGAGGTGAAGAGGCGAGTGCAGGCAGGTTGGAACGGGTGGAGAAAAGTGTCAGGTCTGTTGTGTGATAAAAGAGTATCAGCGAGAATGAAAGGAAAGGTGTTCAAGACGGTGGTGAGACCAGCGATGTTGTTCGGCTTAGAGACAGTGGCACTGAAGAAAAGTCAGGAGTCAGAGCTGGATGTTGGATGTTGTGATTCTCTTTGGGAGTGATGAGGATGGACAGGATCAGGAATGAGGACATCAGAGGGACAGCTCATGTTAGATGTGTTGGAGATAAAGTCAGAGAGGCCAGATTGAGGTGGTTTGGACATGTTCAGAGGAGAGACTGAATATATCGGTAGAAGGATGCTGAGGTTGGAGCTGCCAGGCAGGAGGACAGAGGAAGACCAAAGAGGAGATTCATGGATGTAGTGAGAGAGGACATGAAATTAGTTGGTGTGAGAGAAGAGGATGCAGAGGACAGGGTTAGATGGAGGCACATGATTCGCTGTGGCGACCCCTGAAAGGGAACAGCCGAAAGGTAAAGAAGATACCTGATGCTTCACGTTGACAGAATACTTCAGTGAACTAATTTGCATTGCTTTGTACATTGTCAACAAATCTTAAACAATAAATTGATTTGTTTATTATATAAAATCCTAATTTGTAACTATTAAAGAAACTATAAAAAATTCAATTGTTTAGCCAATTAAAAAAACATCACAACCTTTTATACTCCAAAATTAAAATATATTTAATTCATGTAAAATATTAAAAACAAATAACTCCTAGTTTGAGAAGATGGGCTGTAAATTTGTTGAAATGGAAATGTTCCCTTTAAAACTTGCCCTCGTTATTCTGATCTTCACAACTGGATATGCTTATCACTCTCATACACAAAACACATCATTACACAGTGTCGTAAATCCTCCAGTGCTGTTTACACTTTGATTTATTGAGATGAAAACATTTTCTTCAGTCGGACTGATTGGCAGAGCTCTCAGTACAAGGCCTGTCAGAGTGTGAAAGTCAACCATGAACCTAAACATGATTAGCGGCTGCACAAGGCAAGTTATAAAAAACTGGCCATAAACATTGAAACAAGATTGTTGTGTCATGCAAGCCAGAAGTTTAAATCTGATTGCTGTGTTTGTACTAACAGCTCTAGAGAACACGTGAAGTGTGTGTCTATTAGTCTACACAGCAAGTCCCACCCTTCAGCATCTACTGCATAAAACTCATATACCTCAAATGAATATCAAAAACATTATATCCTAGACTTTAAACCACAGCTGACAGTTTTCATTTTCTATACATGGTAGCACAGCCTGCTGCATACATACAGTGAGCACTGATTCGTGATATTAATAAGCCATTACATAACATGTTAAACTTCATGGGACTTCATGCTTCATGGGAAAACTGAGGTGACCCAGTTAAGACAGTAACTTGACTTAATTTATATTGCACAGTGTGTGCGCATGTGTCAGACAGACTGCATTACTATAGAGAAGACATTGCATAGGTTATCAGGTGTGAGCACATATCAAGTAGAAAAGGTCAGAACATGTGCATGACAAAGTAGAAAAAGGAAAATGCTTGAGTATTAAGATAAATTGGATTTATTGTGCATTATATAGACTATATTATATACCATAAAAATAATATTTGAGTATGTAAAATTTTATTTGATGTACATACTTTAAAGTTGAACTGTGTAATGAGCTGGAAGTACAACCCCGTAGTTTCTATGGGTTATTTTTTGGCATATATCGCTAAAAATGTGTGGCAACGTGTGTTTCGTACACTTCAGCTTCCGAGTGTTTGATTTAAAAAAAAAATGTGTATTGTATTAGAATACAATCTTTAAAGAACTGTGTATATATTTATGCTATGAAAAGAGGAAACCTTTGAGTTATGTACCAGTTATATAGTATGTACATTGGTACCCAGTGGACCCACCAACCTTTAAATTCAAGAAAATGGTCCTTTCCTAAAGTGGGAAATGAGCAGCAATGATGTTGATTCTTCTGTCAGAGCAGACTTATGCAACAACCGATGTTCAATCAGATAGTTCCCCATTAAGGAAAGACCAGATTTAAATGCAAAAAAACTATCCCACCTAAATCACTTCTGCTGCAATAGCTACACAGGAATTATTGTATTGAGCATGTCTGTATAATTAATTTGAAATGAACATTGGCATTGGTGTTATCACCAGATAATAATTAAAGTATGTGTGCCCACCTGCTGTGCTTATCTGTGTGCAACACGAATACAAATGTGAAACCCTCAAGGTTCTGTGTAAGACAGCAAGTAAATGTGTGTTTATCCCACCTGCTGTGATAAATTAATTGTCCTCTCAGTATCTGTGTGTGTGTGTGTGTGTTAGTGTCAGCGGAATATCCAGGTGTGGAAGGATCTCCTGTTGTCCTGTGTGACACACATGCACACACACACACACACACTTTAAAATAACACATATAGAAATTAATTTGTCATGCATACACACTCACACTATCAACACCCAGTCCACAAACTTGTTACCTCATGATTTACAAATAAAGAATAAAAAGAGACGTAACTTAATGTTCATTTTTACTGATTGAGTTCTGCAACATACAAACATTTTCTTGTGTGTGTGTATGTGTGTGAGTGTGTGAGACAGCAGGGGGACAGGGCATGGCTGAATGAAAGTCCCAAAGGAGGCGATGAGGAACAAGCAGCAGCGAATCGCTCACACTCACACCGCTAATAACAATTGGAGGACTGGGGACAAGGGGAGGGCAGACTCTTAAAGGCACAAGTGAGCTCTTTTCTGAGATCCAGGCTAGTGTGCCTGTGACTGGGGGTGTATGGTTAGATGGAATCAATTGAAGGCTGAGAAAAACAAAACAGATGAGCAATGATAAAGTTTAAAAGTATGTCTTTTAACACATCTGTTGGCCCATTTATAAGCAAATTCCATTACTTTGAACCACCAAGAAGTTAAGAGTTGCAGAAATGTGCTGCAAATAACAGCATTTAAATATTAAAACAGCAGAACTGAGGGCACGAATAAGGGAAGATGAAAGACAGTAGAAGTAAGAGAAAACATTAATAGTGCAGAGATTCATCTTTGTTGCAGGTATTACACTAAAGGGACAAGCTGATAGAAAGAGGGTTCAAAAAGTGTTTAAACTAAATGGGAATAAGTGATAGAGGTGGAGAGTGTATGTGAGCAGTGGAGGTTTGGGTGGGAAGCAGTGGACTTGTGATGCAACAAACAACTGCATATACAAAAATAACTTTTAAAATACCATTTACAAAAAACAACCATTATTATTATCACCACCATCATCATCAATATTATTACAATCTTATTCAGAGTCTGTTGTAACTATGTGAAAGGGGAGGGGGCTGGCAGTTTATACGTATCCTCTACCAACCAATTAAAACAAACATTTTTAAACATTTTTAAACATAAAATTCAAACATCAAAATAAAAATTAAAACAACCCTGAAATATTTGCCAGAAGCAAAAACAAAAGGGCAGCAGAATAATTTACAGTTTTCGGAAAAACATTTTGTAGATAAAGGAATCATCATCATCATCATCATCATGCACTGACTTTCTTACATCTTCTGTTAATAGGAATATTTAAGAGATAGCGAAAATGAATTATTATATACCTAAACTGGCATGTACAGTTCTTTACCTTTAAAAAACAATGCATATACTGTATAGTTATGTAGCTAATGAAGGAGAAGTTAGCAGTGATCAATACACATCAAGAGGAAACAGTAGTCCTGGGTCCCTAGCTGCTGTTGTCTCATTGGATCATAGTCTCACACAATCAGAAGCAGTGAAAGTTAAGTTTGGCCGTCGGACAACAAGGCAAGTCAAGACTTGGATAAGAGGTGTGTAGGCTTAATATCAACTTGTCAAGTTCCATAAGCATTTCAGATGATATGCAACATTCAGAATCCGAAACACTGAGGTTTACTGTGTGTGAACTGGCTGCTCAAATAGAAACTCACTCATCTGAGGGCCTCAGAACAAAAAAGCAAGAGAACAAGGGGAAAAAGAAATAAAGAGCAAATATGAGTCCCAAATAAAGACAATAAGAGAGCAAAAACACAGAGAGAAAAACAAACCAAAGAGAACTGTCATTAGCTGTCTGAGGACTAAGGCAGACTAAGGAAGGCTCATGGTCCCAGCAGTGAGAGCCGGAATCACTGTGCTGACAGGTTTGGTCATTACTGATGTGTTTTAATTCAGCTCTGATTAGAAGGTGACTGAAAGAAGTAGTTTTGGGGACATGGATTTTGTTCAGATATAGATCACTGTACAGCAGCTGATGGTTTGCAATTTAAGGGTCAGGTTCCCCCCTAAAATCATTGTGTGATCACCCCCCCCCCAAAAAAAACAACAATTTACAGGGAGTATTCTAGACAATTAACATATTTAAAATCAAGTCAATAGTCTAGCATTAATTTTCATTGGTTTTTGTGCAGATTAAACAACTGATATACAACATTTAAGAAAGTCTGCTCATTAATGAGCTGTAGAAACGGTAGCAGGTGCATATTGTTACCCGTTATCGAGCGAGGCTGAACGTTTCATGTCTGTATGCTAGTTAGTGCCCTATAGATATGAGAGTGGTATCAATCTATCTCAAAATAAAAGGAAAACAAACATATTACCAAAAAAATTTGAATTGTTCTTCAGCAGCCAGATTCCAGGGCCAACATGGCAGCTACTAACAACTGCAATGACTAAAATATATATCAGCTTATGACTCCGGTAAACAGGTAGGTCAGCATAGAAAATAAAAGCACTAGAGCTGACAGGAAAAAATCCTACAGGATAAACAGGTGGAGAGCAACAGATAAATGTTTGACAGTCAGCTCTAGTCTTTCTGTTTCTATGTTGAGCTTTCATCATGTAGCACCAGCAAGCAGAAAGAGGAAGAGATACAGATACAGAGAGAGAGAGAGAGAGAGAGCGAGAGAGAGAGCGAGAGAGAGCGAGAGAGAGCGAGAGAGAGAGAGAGAGAGAGAGAGCACACCCTGGCAACCTGTACATACCCAACAGAAAAGGTTGCATCATGGGTAACAGATTATCTAGGTTCGCTTTGAAGATTGTTGTTCATTCCAGACAACTTATGGGAGTTCAGTAAAACCTCAGGAATCAGCTTCCCACAGTAGCTTTTGTGATTAAAGATAATTCCTGATTTATGAGGAAAATGGTTACTGTTTTATTATTTGGTATGACACAAAGTATTCTTCCTGTTAACTGAAGAACACTTTTTCCTTAACATAAAAGGGTTACACCTATATTCCTCTTCATGTAGCCTATAAATGGTAAAAAAAAAAAGTCTATAGATCATAGAGAAAAACAACAATGTCTCTTTATCAACTTGCCAAAACAGGAGAAAAACAGGAATTATCCTTTATCCATTAACAGGACACTACCCCGATCAACCCCAGGTCAGCATCTAGATAAGTCAAAACCTCTAATATCAGCAAACTGAACAGGAAAATGTGGGCTTTGTTCTAAAATAGACAAGCCACTCGATTAGCCAGTAAGGGTTCTTCTGCTCTGCACAGCGGCACTTTGAAGGAAAAACTGACGTCAAAGGAGGAAGAGGAGGGGGAAGGTCAGCCTTGACAAGCTGTGATATGCTGTCTGTCTGAGTGGCATCTATTAACTTGGTATTTGGAGCAGCCATTGGAGATCGGTAGGGTCCGTCTCCGGAAGAAGGGGGACACTGTTTATGGACGCCCTGGCAGCTCGTCCCATCATGTCCACTCCAGGGGGGGTTCTCGAGGGCCTTTGGGATGAAGGCAGCGGTTACCGAACCCTGAAAGAAGGAAGGCTTTTAAAAATGAGTTTAAATAAATAAATAAAACATCCACAAAGTCTTTTACTAAAAGAAAGCTGGCCTTTGGTTATAGTCTGGTCTCAAAGGCATCAAACTTTTCAAACAGCCTAAAGTTAGTTTTCCCATCAGCAAAAGAAACACCATCTATCCAAAAAAATACAAAAAAACAATAAAAAAGACATTAGCATACTTGAGTTTGCCCAGAGAGTTGACCACTGGCCACCACCTCCAAAATCAGTGGCAGATAAAAAGGATAATTTACTAACAAAACACCTAAAAGAGGTAAGACAGCAGACTTACCCACCCAGATCTGCTTTACTGTCTGTTGCAGTTGGAGCAGTAGATGATGGGTCAGCCAGAGAGGTCTTAGTGCAGTCTGACACATCTACACAGAGAAATAAATTACCTGGGTGGAAATATTTGTCAACGTCAGTGATATCACTGCTTAGGTTGTGTTGAACAGCAGTTTTATTGATGAAAGACCTATTCATAGTTTTTTGAATTTACTGAAGAGGTCCTAAATTGGTTAATAGTGCAATTATTATTGACCAATTATATATTTTATTGTATTTATTCTATTTTATACTATTATTCTATTTTTTTTATAATAACTTCAGTCAAATTCAAAGTGAACCAGCTAAATGCTAATAACTAGAGCAAATAACCTCCCACTGATCCATACATATTAATATGTTGCATTTTTGACTGCTACCTGATTGAACATGTAGCCTTTGGGCTCGCTGGCATATTTTATGCTGCAACACACCTTTAACTTCAAATGCACAAGAGACAATATTACAATCACATGTTGGAGGAATATAAACCTTACGTGTGAAATGTTATAGCAACCTTTTCTGCCAAATAAACTTGCACTTACACCTACATAGTTTGTGACACTTAAAGATCGGCTATCAGCAGGAATTTAAATGAAACCTCAGCTTTTCATTCTCCTTATAAGTTATTTTCCGAGAGAGGAAAACATCAAAAATTCAAGTCAAACAATTATTTTTTACGATTATTTGCTTTCTGTCTCTCACACACACATGCACAGAAACTACTGAGGCAGTAAATTAGGAGAAACCATTATCACACAATCCTCAGCATGGATAAGCACACACTTTTCATTTCACCTATCTATATGCATGTTTTATCTGTCTCCCTTCTTTTTTGTCTTTCTGTATCTTCCTCTCTTTACTACTCACTGCACTTTATGACAAATGCTGTCAGAAAGTCTTATCTTGTGTGTGCTAATTTGTAAAACACTGCAGGTCTGTTTCCTCCTCTGCTCTGTCGACAAACTACTGTGACAGGCGAATGCAAAGCAAATACGTTCTATTGATGATAAGCAGATGTGCACCTTTCCGCACAACAACACACCAATAGACAAAGAGGCAGCTATAACATTAGACTTCATACCTTTGTGTAAGCCACTCCATTCAGCTGCGGCTGACGTGCTTATCTCCGAAGGGTCTGCCAGAGAGTAAGAGGACGAGTCAATGAGATGAAGACATGATAACACAATGTTAAGACAAAATGTACACACAGACACAAACACGGAAACAGTCATGCATTTCATTTCAACCTCAACCCTTTATTTCTTACATATATCACCACGTAGACCATTCAAGTTGGACCTCAATATTGCTCAAATCCTTATGTACAATTATGCAGGACATTCAAAATAACTGACAGCATATTTAACTGATAGTCTGGTAGGATTCCTCACAGACTAACTAACAAAACCACGGCTTCCCTTTTTTCATCTCCAATATTTTTTTAAAATCTGTGCTACTATCCCTAAGTTGCTTCAAAAACAACAAACTATGATTGGCCATACCCTATGTCAAAGATGATGAGTACATCAACGGTTCTATTTCAGGTCTGAAATAGACAATGCCGCCCTCTAGTGTCGCAAAGCAGTAAAAAAAAATTATTCACTTTTAACTCAACTGTTTTATTTCCTTTCAGTCACATGGGAGTAAAAGGAAAACAGCAGACAGCAACAGTTGATCAAATTAAAAAAGAATGAGAGGCCACATGGTTGACACCTGTAATATGTGTCTTCACCGGTGTTTCGAGTGAGGATGAGATAGACTGAACTCCTACCTGTTCACACACATTCCTTATGTTTCAGCTCATACCATAGACCATACGGTCTGTAACAACCAACCAACTGCTGATGATTTCAAAAACAACAAGTCTCTTCTTAATGTTGTCCATAACATTTTTGAAGGTGACCGGTCAAGCTCTGCAGCTATAATAAAGACACCTGAATCCATCTGTATCCTGATGGTGACCCCAGTGGATCCGCAGCACTGGATACACATATGTGAATCTTGACCAATGCAAACGCACCTGTGGCCAGTATGAAGGACTCAGGGGTTCTCTCAGGGAGGGGGGGAGGGGAGTCGTCGCTGTCCCAACAGTCTGGGTCAAAAGGTCAGAGGTCAAATGAGAAGCAACATTATTTACTGGCCGAGAAGAAACACAAAAGATCGGCAAGCAAATCACACTGAGACAATGTCTGAAGCTCATACCCAGTGTTTCCCTGATTGCTTTCCTAAGGGTTGTAGTTACACAAAGTGACAAAGGAGGGTTTGTTTTAAACAAAGTTGTAAATGTTGACGACATAAATATTGGGACTATTTTGTCCTGATTTAAAATGTACTGTTGTTTCTAATGGCACTAGATTACAATGCATGTGTTTACTGTTTAAAGTGCATCAAATTTTACAAAGTAAGTAGTAAATTATTATATAATGAATTATTCTATTTATAACATAGCTTAAAATATTTATTTTGTATTTAATGCTTTTTATGTTAATACTGGTAAATTGCACAACACATTATCTGCTACATTAATGTACCATGTTTTGATTATTATTATCTATTTTCTATTAATAAATTAATCATAATGATAGAATTCTGACATTTAAGTGCGGTCAAAGAATACCTGTTTTCAAGTTTTTCTGGTATTTTTGCTGCTTAATAAAATGTCTGGCTGAGTTACTGCAGTGACAGACTAAGTTGCAACTAGAATTACTAACAAGCTCCAGACACTCGTGATTATATTTCCTGACATTCTCTTGATTCAATTCTTCTCTTGATTATTTGACAATCTCCATCTCTGTGGACAACACTGTCTCCCTGTGTTTCTTCAAAAAATTACCCACAGGTCACTGCCACTATAATAAGCTCCTGCTGCAGCAGGTTACAATAAGAGTAATGCAAGCAGACATGTAATGAGGAAAACATAATCTTGTTTGGACTTCCAGGTGGTTCAGTACACACTGCGTATATCTGCTCGCTGGTCCACTGAAGCTCAGCAGCTACCTGCAGTACCACTACATCTATGATCAATTAAAATGATCCCCTTATAATACAATTCAGTAATATTAGTATGACACTGCAGCCTGAATTGTTTTAATGCCTGACAATAATCACTTTCCAGCTGTTCTTCTTGAGGGAAAACTACTGATATCAAAGTAAAATTATGTCACTTTTTACTGCAAAGACCAATTTCCAAGTAGTAGTTTTTGTATTAACCGTCTTTATAAATGGCTGGGCTCTGATGTTCCAGCAATTCTCAAGGAACCTTAACCCCTTAAATATAATTTTATTTACTTTTAAACCTCTGACTTCTCTCTTTTTTATGGGTTTTACCTATGTAATCCGGAAGTTTATATCAGTGGGTGCTTTTTGTATTTATAGGTATCGACTGTACATGGACAAAGAAATTGACTTTGCTCTATCTGATTATCAGTGTGTGATCACCACTGTTATTTAATAGTTTTAATTGACCTGTAGAAACTTTTTCTCTACTCTCTTCTACAATTAATGCTTCTTTAAAAAAAAAAAAAAGCATTAGAGATTACCATTTGCGCTACGCCTTAAAACATTATAAATGACTAATTTAAAGCTGGGTGTTTTTCTCACTGGGTTTTACGCTGCCATAGGAAAGCTTTGATTGGTGAAACATTAGTCTTTCTGAAGGCCAGAGATAGATGCTAGGTAATCTAGCTATGGACCATCTTCAGGAAACCATTAGGTGATTGTATTGCAGGTTAATGTCACAGCAGCTGATGAAAGGAACAGCTAAAAAATAAGCACCATCGTACTGATGTTCCTGATCTAATCTAGTGATTTTATTAAAGCAATTACTTCTACCAACCTCAAAGGAAAGATAACAAAAAAATGAAAATTTAAAGGGTGTCAATCATTATGTTAATCGGTTCAAATTTGAACAAATGGGACAACTGTGAATTAGTAGGAAAAATCTCTTTATTTACTATGAATAATGTATTTTGGATTATTAAAAGACTGTTGTGTTGATTGTTGTGTTTCATAACTGCTTGTCAATTTCATTAGCATATTTGTTTATCCATGTTTAATCAACATTTACTGCGCTTGCATTTTTTACTGCTTTTAATTCCTAATTAGTTGGTCTCATTACCTTAATAATTGTCATATTAGTTTAGCTGACTTGTAAAGCTATTTGAAATGTACTAAAATGTAAGAAATGTACTACATAATGGGATTCACTGCAACCAGCAGAAAAAGCAGCCACCTCTTGACCAACCATAAAGCGATTTGCACAATGCAACTCATCAAAAAGCAGTCATTAGAGTCTTGCATCCAATCACACAGCAGCTGTTAGCTCTTCATAAAGGATTACAAAGCACTTCCACAGCCCAAACAAATAACGTGCCAGAAAGCCAAGCAGCCGATAAAAACAGCCCACTACTGGTCTGTGAGGCAAATAATTCTGCATTTGGTTTTAAAAATTGGAATGACCTGAGGAGAGCATGCATTGCACAAATTCAAATTTCATTTAATTATCTAACAAAAACAGGTTATTAAACCATGAGTGTTTCCTAACACAACATATAAACGGTGGCTGTTGATTTTTGTGAGAATAAATAAGGATTATTATGAAGCAATGCCAATAAATTATAACACCATACTTTCACCATTATTCCTTAGAAACATCCTTTGGGGTGAGGTTTAATCTGGAGCGCAAAATTGGTGTTAGTGCAGATGGAACTGTCATCTTGCTGGCTACTAGAAATTATTACAAATTTGACTTACCTTTCATTGCTTAAATGTCAGGCAACTTAAAATAATGCTTTTCAAAAACATAGATTTACTGCTTGTTTAAGGAAAAACTTCTTAAAAAAACTCAAATATAAATCATTTTTAAAAAGCCAGTGTTGTAATAAATGGACACAATGCCTCCTCATAGTTTCATTCAAATCTCTAAACATGCAGTTATGTTATTTCATCCAGAGCCCATTCAGGTATAAAACCAGCCAAAGGCGGCATCCAGTTCAACCCACTCCATTCCATGTCAGCTGTGATCACAGCAAGACTCAGATTTCAGAGCCTCGTGATTCAGAAACCAAGGCAGGAGAAGGGGTAATGTTACCTACACCCCATAAAGTCAAAACCTCATTGTTGCAACCGTGAGCCTGCAGCCATACCAATGCATACACAGCAAAAGTGGAAGGCTGTGCTATGCTCTGTTCAACCCAACGTGCACAGAGGTGGCCAATGTGTATATATCAGTATCATGCAATACTGCTCCTTCACCATCTGTCATGCACGCACGCACGCACACACACACACACACACACACACACACAGATGCTTTCTCTGCCCACACACTCACTCGCAGTGCACTGAAACAAAAACACATAACAAAATTTCTTCAATCTTTCTCCCTATAGCAAATTCACTCACTTAGACAAACACACACAAGCTGAAAGAGAGAGAGAAGAGTTGTTTTGACAGATGTTTGCCTGTTAACATTTGCAGCATTCCTCACAAACCAACCAATTAGTAATACTTTGGTGCTTTATATGGAAACCACTGTAAACTTTCTCACTGTTCTCTAACTCTCTCTTCCTCTGTTTGTGATGTTTTTCCACTTGTTTCTTTCTTCAGTGTCTCCTGTTGTATTTTCTCCCCCTTTTACTTTTCCCAGCACTAAGAACAATGTAAAACTGTGTGTAGACAATGACATAACTTGTCATTAGTATGTGTTCTGACCCCCACCGGATTCTCAGTCATCCAGGTTTGGTGTTCCAAACATTAAATCATATCAACTGGACTTCTTTCTTCTTGGATAGAAACGTTTCACTACTTATCCGAGCATCTTCTTCAGTCTACTTATCCAAACAAACAAAAAAAAGAGTGGTTTTTAACAGCGTTTCAAACCAAGAAGAAAGCTGCCTTAAATCGTGTTTAGAGACAAACTTGACTGGAACCACCAGGCATGAGCTACGCTGAACTTTAGCGTTTAGTGATGTTAGTTCTGATTATCTAGCTTAATTTGTAAGGGGCTGTTCATTATTGAATCTGACAGAGCAAGTCTTAATTTGTTAGTTTCTTTGTAAACTGATTGTAGCAGGAAAGCAGCAGTTTGTTGAAACAATGAGATCCACTCTTTCAATTAAAGCAGCTAACTGACATACTTGCAGTGGATGCTGTGGAGCTCTGCCCTGCGATCGACATTGGCAAAACCTTCCTGATGGGTTGCTGGTCTCCATGGTGAAGGGATGCAGTTACCATGGCTGTCGTGGTAGATACAGTAGTGCGATAACCCTCCTTTACCCCGGACATCTCCCCATCCCCTTCCTCATCCGAGTTATCGGAGTGCAGGGGGTTGGTGAAACTCAGGGCAGTCCTAACAGGGGTGGAAGAAGAGGAGGAAGAGGAGGAGGAGAGGTGAGAGGAAGAAGATGAGGATGGAGCAACGTGGTCTGAGGAGGAAGAAGAGGAGGAGTTTTTGGGGAACTGTTTTTCTGGACTGTTACAAGGCTGAGCCCATGCTGCATGACCAGCTTTCACATCTACTCTCTCCCCTCCCTGTGCCTCCCCCTTCTCCGCACTCTTTACAGGGAGGTGGTTTGGTCTAGGTAGGATGCCCCTATCTGTGTGACTGTCCCCACCAGCTCCTCCCTCTGTGCCAGAGTCCTCTGATAATGAGGAGCTAGACGTCAGCAGGGACTGGCTAGAACGGGCTTTGAAGGCGTGGGTTCTTTGTAGCATGGCCACGCTGTTGGACGCACCACTGCTGAGCCCGCCTGCTACTCCAATTGAGGAGGAAGTGTCAAAGCTACGAGGTCCTTCCTGCAAAGGCACCTTTTTAATCTCAATGCTGAGCTTTCTCTCAATCCGAGGAGCACCAGAACATTCAACAATAGGGGGCAGCGGGGAGGAGGGATTCGGAGTCTGGCCTTGGCCTGATTCGGATTTTGCTGATGTTGAAGACAATTTGTTGTTGTAGTTGTCGTTGAGATCCAGATTTGAAACCTGGGTCTGCTGTTTTTGGCTTTGCAGGTCCTGGTCTTTCTGTTCTGATGGACTAGTCTGTTTGTTTGGACTGGTTTCTGACTGGTTCTGCTTCTGGTCCACTTCTTTATTCTAAAAGGAAAAGGAAAGAGGAAGAATTGAGAATTTACAAAACTTTACAAGGCTACATACAAAGATTTGGCCATGTTGCACTTTTGACCTACAAATATTTGCTCCATCTCCCATTCATGTTTGCTACATGTGTTTTCTTTTTCACAGTGGCCTCTAGCCAGCTCGGTGGAACGGCCACAATTCACTTTTAGTCAACTTAACTTCGGGTTATTCAATAGTTGTTCAAAAGAAGCATTGACGTCCTGTGTTTGGAAACAAAGAAGATATTTTTCTAGCATGTCAACCTGCTGAGAACAATATATTGCTAGTCTAGAAACTACAGCGTCACTCTCATGCACAGTTTACAATTTGTAATCCGAAAGATGTTGCAAACATTTCTCCTGTTTACTGACTAACCGACCGTCTGACCTTTGTGGTTCCACTTTTGCCACCCTCTGTAGCAAACAGAGGAAAATCTCCAAAAACATATTTGTTGCCATTCTGCTGAGCTTACATTAAAACTATGTTAGTTCAGTAAATTATGGTTGTCAGCCAGCCTGGCGAAAACAAGTCTGTCCAACCACTGTCCCTTTTTCCTGCTAACACAAGCTTCTGTTCTGAGGACAGAGAAGCTGAACGGAGTCAGTGTGGATTAAATGGAATGTCTCTTCAGAAGTGCTTACGTGCTGCTCGTGTCTCACTTTTCAGTGGGAATTCCCAGAGAGAAAAAAATCAAGCTGTTAAAACAGTGAAAGTCAAGTCCAGTGCGAATGAACACCTGATATATTTAATTAAGAAAATTTCACTCAGAAGTAGAAAAACAGCATCTAAAGGGAAAACACACAATCGGGGCTACTCCTGCATTGAAGAAACATGATTAAGTAATTTATAGTAAAAAAACAAAAATGTAATCATCTCTGAGTGAGAGCACCTTGCAAATCAATGTACAAATGTCTTGCTGTCAAGTCTGATTAAATTCCATGGACTTTTATGACACTTCATGCCACATACTGTCCCCTTCTTTTTTGAAACAACATATTGTTGCTGTGAAATGCCTTGAGTAATGAGGTTATGCAAATCCAAACACTGAATATATATGGAAAAACTCGATCTACAAAAATAAAAGAATCCTATGTAACACAGATGTGTGCATTTTGCATGTCTGCATCTTTATTGTATTAACTAGCTTACCTGCATAACATTGTGCTGTGTAGTAGCAAGGACATGTAAGAGAGGTTTGGGGTGGTAGCGATCATTGTCCTGCCGTACGTTGGTTACAGTGGGGAAGGCTGAGGGGGGAGATGGGGTCAGAATGGGAGGTACAGGATGAGGCTCTGGGGGCTGAATAATCTCCTCCTTTACATCACCATCTGCCTGGGAACTAAAGAGATATGGAGAAGAAAACAGAGGATGCCCAGTTACCAGAAATTACAGAGCTAAACACAGACAACTGGATCATCACTGGGATGAGAGAGAGGCCTTTGAAGTTTTTCTCATAAGACATTAGATTCCACAGAGCCCAAAATGCAGCAGAGGCACTACGTTTAAACACAACTCTCAGTCAGGACTGCACTTTAACAGTGATTAAGAAATTTACTGCCAACATATTTGATTTTGCACTTTATTATATTGTTTCCAACTTGAGATTGGAGCTGCAAGGCAAGAGGTCCAGGGGAAGACAAAAGAGGAGGACATGAAGTTAGTTGGTGTGAGAGAAGAGGCAGAAGATAGGGTTAGATGGCTAGCTGTGGCGACCCCTGAAAGGGAACAGCCAAAAGGAAAAGAAGAAAAAGAAGAAGTCCATGTTTCCTGCTTGAAATACAAAAGCTGTTTACAATAAATGAAAACCAACAAAGTAATTTCTGTAATTGCTTTCATTTTTTTCAAAATGTTTCTGGCTCAGGTCATTTAGGAAATTAAGTGGCAAGTATTTTGTCATAACAGACTTCCAGACATTTCAGCATTCGATACTTATTCTGTATCTAACAAAGAATGATGAAACTAATAATACATGTAAATATTATATTCACTGCATAAATTAATAAAACTTCAAAGGCAAAAGTTTTCATTGATGTCAAGTCTGATATTTTTTCACCACCAGATGGCAGAATTGTAAAACATGTTGCTTTATGTTGCCACCATATCTGAGAAACTACATGTCCTCAGGGTAACTGTAGGTTTTCACCGATAGCATTCGCCCATATTTTGTGGATTTAAAGTTGATATGACCTGAAGCATACAAAGAAAAAACAGGCGTAACAGAATCAACACCACTCAGTTTATCCCTCTACATATATTGTGTACTGATTGATTGTTTCACAAGGTCATAATTTTGTATTTTTTCTCTTCTACTGTATTCTATGAATATTTTTAATGTGTATTTGTGTGGATAACCACTTATTGTATAGCTGCATGCACTGTGTGCTGTGAATTACATACAGGATACTGAGGTTGAGACAAAGCCCGCCACACAGTGATGGAAACTTAACTGAATATACATTTATATTTAGTCAACCACTGAATATACATTCACATTGGCATGCAAATATATAGTGTACAGTGAAAGGATGTGGTGGGGTGCTAAAGCAAGAGCACATGACTGAAGCAAGAGATAACCTAGGACTGAGTGCACACAATGCTGTGTATTTTTGTGTGGATCAAAGACAGACAGATAGAAAGTCAGACACAGAGAAGTTGCAAGCCAGAAAGAAGCACGGGGGGGATTTCCTTTTCTTGAGCAACTCTGAAGTTGGTTTCCTCCTGACGCTTAAACACTGTAATACAACTGCCACAGGCGACTGCACTTTCATAGTGGAGCTCACCATCCATAATATTGTTTACTTTTGGTTCTGTATTCTTATTTGTTAATAGTGATTTAAGAAAAATACAGTATATATAGAATTGGACAACATTCCATTGATTAACACTGAATCATTGAAAGCAGTTTGTTTTAAGTACTAAATAATTAACACTAGAATAATGCTTTTATTACAATTCAAGTTAGGGAAGTCAGAGGTGATGACTGATGAGGCTTAAGGTGAAGTCGAGCTACTTATAGCTTAGGCTTGTCTTATCACCACTTACTTGAGGTGGCAATTTCTGGCATTTGAGCAGAATAATGTTCCACCAAGGACACGTTCCCTTGTTTCTCCATTAATAAAAACACACATTTAACTTTCTTCAATATTGTATTCATTGCCTGTGCAAGCAAAAGATATATTTAACAATAACATAGATGATTCCACTGGTGCTAATTGTTTCCATGGGATATGAATCTTTCAGACGCTGCAGGGTTTATTCAGGCCCTGCATCCCTTTAAGATAGATAAGATGAAACTTTAATGATTCCTAAGGGGAAGCTGAGCCTTTACTGGAGCAAATACTAATAAGTCACCACGTAACAAATAAGCAGCATCAATGAGAAAAATATTAATTAAAACCACATGCATGCATAGACTGCAGGACTAAAACATACATTGAGACATAATGAGGATTTACAGGATGGGGGAAATTATTGGCTTTTGCTGACAACCTCGAAACATTGCTTTGAACTGTAGAAAATGAGCTTCAATAAACTTCAATATGAAGACAATCTTTACTCTTCTGGGCATCAGTGACCAAAACTCACAAATAACACATTCAAATTTCCAAAACTATTAAAAACAATTCTAATCCAAGATATAACCAACTGCTAGTGAAATACACCATATAATATAAATATCTAGCTTCAGGTAAGGTACCATTTAAGTCTCTCAGTTTTAAAATCTTGTTCCACTGACATTTTTAGTAACAGGTAAACCTGGCCGACAAAACCCAGGAAAATCATAAACAAGAGATAATTTTGACAAGAATACTGTTTACAGAGAGTGAGAAGGTATGTCTTGATGTGTTGGGGGACAGAGCCATCTTGTGAGGTATGCAGTCAGCCATGTACAGTGGCTACAAAGAGTTACCTGCACAGCTTTTGTTGTGTGTGGCTAAAAGTTTTTTTTTAATGTTTAAGCTTGATGGAGATGGAAAATAGCATGGTGTGTCATCAGATTCACAAATACTTTAGTGAAACGTATTTACCATGACTTTCTTGATTTTTCAGCTGAAAACCCTGCCTCCTTTTAATTCAATTTCAATTCTACTTTATTTATATAGTGCCAATTTACAACAAAGTCATCTCAAGGCACTTTACATAGCACTTTAAAGTTATGCACATACACAGACTGACAGGTGTCACTAAAACTACCTAAGTCAAACTGTCCTTTATATCAGCTTTGGAGCTGTAAAATGTTTTGATTTGTAAATAGTATGAAATATTTCTGCAGTTTAAATTTGATTATTTCTTTAAAATAAAAGGCTTAAGTATGTAAACGTAAGACTCCTAAAAACAAATTTTAAAACAAAGAGCAGTACACACAACTAAGGATTGGGGATTGGTAGATTGGCATCTACTTTTGCATTACAACCATATACACTGTTGTGTCATGGTGTCAACACACTGCACTGTTAACCTTAATCACACAACCATTATTATGTAAACCAAACCACAACCTAAATTCCCACACAAATGTACATGTGTGCACACAGATGCAGGACATACACTGCACTGGTTCAGTTTCAGCAGCAACTTAACACCATCTCTCTCTCTCATTATCAAACACACAAACAACAAAAAACGTATTTAAAAGAGGACAGCAGCTTTTTTACACAAGACTAAGAACATTACAAAACATATTCCACATTTGGATACTCAATACTTCAGCCCAACAGTAAGTGGAGTGGAGGATATTTCACTTAGAGGGTGTGGCAGTAAATAATATGTATGGTTGTATGTAAAAGCCATGACTCAGTATCTGGGACTTAGATGCCTGCTTCATTGGAATTTCTGCAGCAGCTTCCTTGAGAGCGCACGCAAACACAAACACACAAATACACACACACAGAAGTGACCCGGGGGGAGTGTGGCTGGCAGAATGTGGACTGCATTGGTAAAAAATAGCTCTAACCATCACCAGTATACTCCCAGGCTTAAACTAGGCCTCAACTGTATTTCTTTAGGAACTGGAGGGATGACACGGAGCAAAACAGAGACATGCTGAGATTTAAGAGAAAGACAAGCAGGAAGAGGCATTCACATATTCCTGACAGTCTCACGCTGCCCCACTTTCAGCAAAGCTTTGGCAGCAAACTCCAAGCTCAAATTTGTATGTTGTGCTTAGAACAGGAAATAAACTTTTTTCTAAACAGTTTACTTGGAGCTACCTCACTGATAGTAGGACTTCTTAAATATGTTTGCCATCCCATCAAACTGGCTTATAGAGGAGACGTGCAAAGGAAGAACATGACCAATTAAACACTATAATGTAATGGTTCAAGTCTTTTTTTCAGGCATTAAATGGCCGGAAATTGGCACCAAATTAAATTGACAATCACAACCTGATGATTCATAAATTAACACACAATGCTGTCAAACTGGGCATTTTCAGACAATGCTTCCAGTAAACGGTAATTACAGTAAAACAGCATCTCCTGGCGACAACATGTCATTTGTGGCATTAAACGAACAGCGCTGATGCAACTCTCTGAGCAATGGCCTCGACTCATGCTTTACAAAGTTAGGGTAAAGTGTGCCTGTTGCTGCATTAAATGGGTGACTGAAGCTAGGATTTCTGTGGATAAATCATTAGAAAGAAAATAGGGACTAAAGAGGAACTGGGTGAGAGAAAGCACAACCCGTGCTGGGCACATATAGCAAAATTTAAAATGAGAAAACAGGCGAGAAGAACATAGAGTAAGGGTGATGAAACAGTAAAAAACCACCAAGTTATAGAAGAAAGACAAAGGGCATCTATGTGTATTTTTGCATATTAAAGATAAAGACGTTGTGCCTGCATGCGTTTAAAAGACATTATTCTCAAAGAGTGGGAGATTAAAGACAAAGCCTTTTTACTTCAATTGGCTGAGGTTTGTGATGTGTTCAACACTGCATAGTGTTGCAGAGTATTGCTAACTGTTGCAAAATAAGCTACAAACCCCACGGCTCCTCAGGCAACAGCAGCAGCCAAACCGAAGTTAACTTCAGTAAAGTGGAGGCTCTGTGTATCTGTGGGCTGATAGAAAACTAATGTGTCAGAGCGCTTTGGTTCGTCTGAGGTGAAAACAATGCCTGCTGCTTCCGTTTGGTCAGTTTAATATGTTTTCATGGAGTACATCACACAAACTATTGTGCTATGACTTTTTTGTGTTCCTCCTACAAAACACCCACTGTGTTCTGTGACAGGCCACTTCATACCTACAGCTCAGTTCAATGTGAGCCTGTTCATTCATCTGGGCAGAGGATGAGCACAGGGCAGTCTATTCTTTCAACTGCGTCCTTTTATAGGAGCGATTTGTGAAAAAAAAAGAAAGAAGGTGCACACTGAAGGTTTCTTACCTGCGTACGCGGGGAGGTTTGGGAGGTGGTGTGTCCCATCTCTCTTCATCTGATTGTTGACTTGCTTTATCTGGACTGCTTTCATCCTGGACAGTTGTGAAAGGTAAAACTGAACAAAATATATGTAGACACACACAAAACAAAGCATATGCACAAACTTCACTCCCACTCAGGTTTTTGGATTTTATATGTCAGGGCTGCTATACTGTTCAGCACTAAAGTAAGCAATATATGAAATAACTAATTACTTACAACTTTACTTTATGTTGAGCAAAATGACTATTATTACGTAACAAATGCATCACATTTGGCTTTAATGTCTCCAATATGCCAATTTAAATGTTTTACATAGATTTGATGTGTGTTCCCTGACACTGTTGCTAGTAACTGGTTAAAAATCGTGACTGCTTTTAGCCATTTGGTGGTATATTTGCTTACAATAAGTAGGCTCTCTGTATTTCTACCACTGTTTTGTACTTCTACAGGTTAGGGATATTCTGGGTTTACTTATTAGGGAATTTCCCACTCCTTCCACTTGGCCTAGAGAGTGCCTTCATCTAGCACGGATTTTTTGAATGACACGCAAATCTGAGTTTCAGAAAGTTTACTTGTATTTTCAGTCCGACAGCATTCCAAAACTGATTCTGTTTTGCATGGACAGCTAGTCAAACTACATTTCTCTGTTTTTGTAATTGTTTGTTTAAGGCAAATTATGCGTAAAGGCCAATGTCATCTTTCTAGCTGTAATTTACCCTCATAACTGTCACTTAATCAATGGCTGTCTTCACTGTGAACATTATTAGTTTAGCTAAACTTTGAAAAGGGAGTTTTAGTCATGTAGTTTTATTATTAGTTTTATTTTTGCAAAGACAATTTCAGTGCTCACTGTCACTACAGGTTGAACAGTTGCTGTGGAAATTTTAAACGTAAAGTATATCTATCTGTGATATACTCCCTACTAACTCCTTTTTGTTTAGCACAGGTAGAGTTGGTACAAAGCTGCTTCACAGAAAGATCAAATTGTTTCTGAAAGCAGCCCTCCTACTGCCAGCTAAAGTTCCCTGTCTTCCTATCAGCTCTCCTCTTTCTCCTCTCCTTTCTTCCCCCATGACTCATTAATGTGACTCTCTCTCCACTCAAATAACGATGACAGGACAACTTTAGTACTCATAAATTCAGGATGAAGTAGCAAATGAGGCCACCACAGCTGTGTGTGTCTGTGAGTGCCAAGGAATTAACTTCAGGAACTAACACTTACGTGTGCTTGTTGTAAAAATTAATTTGGTAGGAATACTCCTTTTAAACAATGACAAGAGAGTGTGATCAGAGAAACATGTGTGGGATGTGTGTATGTGTAGGCCTATTGTTCGTTCCGCAATTGAGAGCGATAATGTGGGCGTTTGAGTCGCCAACAATGGCAAAATGGGCATTAGTCAATCTGTGTATGAACTGACTCATTGCAGCATCTGATAACACTGCGCAAACTAGGCTTGTGTTTGAGTGCAATGTGTTTAGTGGACATTCAACTTTGTCAGATACAGACATGAACAGCAATAAACAGTGTCTTCCTCTGTTTAGGCCACACCTACTATTGTAGAATATAGTACAAGTACTATAGTTTAGGGCGGCTATAGCTCAGTTGGTAAAGGCAGTTGCTTACGGACCACAGGGTGAGTGGTTCGATCCCCGGCCCTGGCTATATGTCGAAGTGTCCCTGGGCAAGACCCTGAACCCCTAACAGCCCATTTCCCCTCCCCAGCGATGCAGTGCTGGTCCAAGCCCGGTAAAAATTGGGGAGGGTTGCGTCAGGAAGGGCATCCGGCGTAAAAACTGTGCCAAATCAACATGCGGACAATGATCTGCTGTGGCGACCCCGAACTCACGGGATAAGCCGAAAGGAGAGTAGTAGTAGTAGTAGTACAAGTACTATAGTTTCTAAAAGTTTGGCACAGCCTGGTGGATTGATTTTAAAGACTCTATTTTAAGATTCTAGGCAACAGTTCACAAAGTGTGTTCTAAGTCTTTCCCAATGTAAACAGGGTTGTGTGTTTGTGTATGACTCTTGTATGGGTCCCCCTTTCCCAACGGATGCGTTTCTGTTCTCAGACTGAAAGTGCATTATGGGAAAAGGGTGATGTCATCAGTGCTTCCTAAGCAGGAAGTCAACCTCTGGATTTCTGCCAGTGCTCTTTCATCACCGCTCTGTGTCCTCAGTCAACTAAGGAGTCTTCACCGCAGCCTGACTGATCTTTCTTTCTTTTGGCTTTATGTCATTTATACTCACATAACTATGAAGAACGGTGGTGCTCCCAGCAGCAGCTATGGAGAGTTCCTATTTAAGCAATTTGTGATGTAGTTTATGTAAATAGCCAGTTAGCAAGGCCAAATGTGCCATCACATTGTTTTATGTTTATTTTGGAGTTGGCAATGTAGCTCCAATAATTATTCAGATTTAATCAAGAAGCAGAGATGAGCAGAGAGGGAAAGAGATTACATTTCAGTATGTCATTGTGAGTAGGGATGTAGCTGTGTCGTGGTCTTGCTGTCAATACATTAAATTAACAGAAGCTTATAGCTGAACAAGTTACAACCTCAAAATACCCCCACAACAATGCAAGATGTTGGGAAGAAGCGATAAATTAGTAATTCGTCAAATTCAAAATTATGCAGTAGGGTTAGAACTACACATTACAGCCCACCTAAAATTGTGCTAATTGTCACTTGTCAAGTTTTTCCTTTAGGTACAGTCTGCATTTTTGATAGGGTTAAGGTCAGGCCAACCAGCTTTGATGTGGGTTTGGGGTCACTGTCCTGTTGAAACAGCCAATTATTAACAGTAGGTACAGTGTCCTTGGGATTAAATGCCTCACCTTAACCCTTCTAAACATACAGTACCTCTAGTCATTGTGGCCAAACAACTAAATCTTTGTCTAATCTGATAATAAAACTTTCCTCCAGAACACGTTCTTGGATTGTAGCCTTTCATTTCATGGTAATGTAAAATTTGACTGTAGACAAAGACACTGGTGTTTCAACAGCTTCCAGTTTGTGAGAAGCCTTCACCATATTTGTTCCTGGGGTTTTCCTGACCATCTGAACCAAGGTCCTCTCTGTTGAGTTAGACCGTTTGGGTTTCTTCCAGCCCTTGGAAAGTAAATGGTAAATGGTCTGCACTTATATAGCGCTTTTCTACCTATTGGCACTCAAAGCGCTTTACACTGCTTCTTATTTACCCATTCACATTCACAATCACACACACACTCATACACCGATGGGGGAGCTGCTATGCAGCTGGCCAACAACACTCACCGGGAGCAACTAAGTTGGGGTTCAGTGTCTTGCTCAAGGACACTTCGACATGTGACCGGAGGAGCCGGGGATTGAACCAACAACTGTGAGATTGGTAGACAACCGCTCTACCTTCCTGTGCCACAGTCGCCCACCTTTTTTTTTCTACTATTAACTGTATGCAGTCATCTGACACTAGAGGAGATATCACTGTTTTAGGCAAAAACTAACTATTCTTCACTAAGTTTTCTGAAGGTCTCTCCTCCCTCTCCACTTCTCCTCCTACCCTTTCCCTCCCATGTGACTTATTATTTGTATCCCTCCCACTCCAACTGGGTTACTCAGAGACATCCTGCCTTTTTTTAAACACCAGACATCATTCACAATATGTGTTTGTGTCATACCATGCCATCATGTATCTGCCTGTTGGTGGGGCTCTCCAGAAGCTGCAGTTGTTTCTGAAAGAGCTGTGCAATCGCTTTATGAACTAACTCATACTGCTCCTAGAAAGAAAGACAAAATGACAAAAGTGATGCAAAAAGCCAAACAATGGTAAATGGAGGAAAATTGAGGTGGAAAAAAAAAATATTTCAAAGACCAACAAAAAGTCTTAGCAAATCAAGACAAAAGCAAAACCAATCTCTACATCAATATTCAAAAATATCCATTTACAAGGCTATGAAATGCAACCTATGTGAAAACAATCGAATGCTCTTCACTGCTGCACACTCAGTTTAATCTCATTTCTTTACCCACTGAGGCAGCAAGTATATTGCACTACATCTTCAGAAATCACATTATAGTTCCAGGCTTCCAGCCGAATTCTAGTCTGAGCCATGGAATTCAAACCTTTGTCAAAATCAATTGAGACAGGTGTACAATTTAAATAATAAGGCTTATTTCTAGTGTAATTTTAGAACACATGTGGGATTAAACTATAAATAAGTTGCAAAAGAGCAAACAATATTTAAGATTCTTAAGTCAAAAAACTCATTATTTTGGAATGCAATTAAAGATACAAAGATAACTGGAAAATGTAAGTTTTCCCCAGCAGCAAACAAGCAAATACAGCCGTCACAAATAATGGTGGGAATGTGTGAAATTAGGAAATTTTTAACCAAATGTACAGCAGGTAGTACAGACGTGATGAGACTTGTGAACAGGCCTGTTAATTGTAAAGCTTGGTCTACACTCCAAAATGACTAAATGTGAACACTTCACAAACACCACTGAGGTTCCCAATCATATTCCTGCTCTGGATAGAGATGTAGCAGAAGCAGTCCAGCAATACTAATAAGAATTTGCTTAGATGCGTTGTCCTATATAACATGTCAAAAACAACTTGCTCAAAAATTACAAATTCAAATAATATTCCTATACAGAAACAGCTTGTTTCATCTTTGAAAACAGAACTCTCATACAATCCACTTATGCTAGAGCCACCCTAAACCACTGGACACTATACAATGCCATTTCATTTATTACTGAACACAGTTTTTCTGCCCAATGTGACTTATAAATGTGGGTTGGTCTTCAATGGCATCTAGCAGCCATCAGCGCACTCGTGGTTTCATCTGTAAGGCCTGGCTATCTAAGCTGCAGAGATATTAAATTCAGTGGTCATAATGGTGACATCAGGTCCCAAGTGAATCTGCCTTTGAAAGTTCCTCATACTAACTCTGAACTGGGATAAACTGGTTCCTTGCACTGGAAGGAGCACTATGAGACTTTGAAGTAAGAGGCACTTATTCCTCTAGGAGAATTAAAAACCTAATGAGCTCAAGTTAGGAATAATATGTAATTGGTTTAAACTGTATTGCAGTGCTGTGTGTATGATGATTGTTTGGATAAATTATTTTTATTGTTATGATTGGAATTTGTATTTATGTACTGTAGTTTTGTATTTTGTTCTCAGGTTTCCTTTGCAAAAAAGAATCTTGATTCCAAGGACATATCCCAATTAACTACATAAATGAGATAAAACTGCAGGCACACACTAATATATAAGGGTGAAATGACATTAAAAAAGCAGCCAGTTCATAAGGAGTATTGTTTTTCCAAGTTATTTGTCAAAAACAACACCAGACATACAGTTTGTCACTAATTACAATGTCACACAACATAATTTAGTAAATGTGGACTTTTTATAAAAGCTAAAAAAAGAGTGAAATGTTAAATTTTGTGAATTGGTCTTCATGTGGTGTAAGCTGTTAATAAGAGGATAGTAATGCAAAAAGCTTTTACAGCCTCACACAATATTGACTTCAGACCTCTGGTTGTTTGTGTGCGAGGATGAAAAATCTGGCTGCAGAAACACTTTTAATTAGCAGTTACCTTAGCAGCCAAACACTAATTAGCATTTCTATATCGTCTTCAAATTACTCTAAATAGACTTCAGAGCAGTATGAATACACAGAGCCATTCTGTGTGTAAAAGAAAATACTCTAAAAACAAACCTTGGTCTGAACAGCAGAGTGTCGCTGCGTCCTCATTTCTTGGATCAACCGGAAAACGTTAAAATCTTCTGGAATTTTCTAGTAAACAACACAAATGGGTTCATTCTCAGTGGGTTGAAAGTATGCATTTTTGTGTGTGTGTGTGTGTGTGTGTGTGTGTGTGTGTGTGTGTGTGTGTGTGTGTGTGTGTGTGTGTGTGTGTGTGAGGCCACATACCCCAGCTTTGAGGAGGTTCCATGTGTAGTCAATAGCACAGATAGCGCCCGTCCTCCCACAGCCTGCACTGTACAGTCATGGCCATACAGATTAGATTCAACAGAGCACGTGTAACAACACAAATACACACACACTAGCTTATTCAGTCCCATTGTAAAGATATTAAAGGCATACGTTTCTCAAGTATCAACTAAGGAGTTCTATTCTCTAACAAGTGGAGATTAAAAACAAAGGACAGACACCCAGTGACATGTATATGTTGTATGTATGGAACAACATGTCATGCAGACAGGAAGGAGACAGGAGCCACACAGAAGCTCAGGAATTGTGACGTCATGTCTGACACATAAAATCATGAAACTTTATCTCATGCTGTAAGGGAGACCTCTGCTACTCTAATGAGCACACACACACAAACACATACAGTACACATGGAGCCACACAAAGCATTTTTACAGATGCAGAGACACAGCTTTGAGTCCTGCTGTGCAACAGAGGAACCAGGAAATGTCCTCGGGCAGCTCATTATAGCTTATTACACACACATGGAGACAGTGTGTGTTGTTTGTGTATATCCATGCCTTGTGTGCAGCAGACAACCTGAATCCACAGCCTAGTGGAATAGCAATTTTCGTTTGCTAACTACTTTGTAGTTTGGGGTTTTTGTGTCAGTGGAATTAATCTTTGTTATTTATTCATTATTGCATAGATTCTCATTCTATTCCAGTTGGACAAACATTGGAGCTACAATAAAATCAGTACAATGAATGTGTAGTATGAATGTGAAGATATTTCCAGCATATATCTGCTTGAACTTGAATGAGCATTTGCCAGGAGTAGGTTTGTATTTGTAAGCACTTAGTTTAGCTGTAACATCACTTTGCTATGTTGAAACCTGATTTCAAAACACACAAAACCAGCTGTTGCACATTATTACAGCCTCCTGACAGACAAAACCTCTGACAATTTTACCAGTCATTTAATTCACTGAGAGTACATGTTAAAAAAGTTTGAGACCTCATTGTATGCATGTACTGCACCCTGTAGTCAACATTGTCTCCTTCATTTCTTTATCACATCAAATCAACATTTTGTTATAGGGCATGTACAGTGTTCTTATGTGGATGTATTCATTGTGGCATCTCAAAACAGCATCTCTGCACCTACCTGCAATGCACACATATAGGGACATCATCATTCTCTTGGTATTCTCTCATTAGTCCAATCATATCCAGTATGGAGTCAAATGATGAGGGGACATCATGATCCGGCCAGTTTATATAATGGAACTGTGTTATCCTCCGAGTTTCCTGCAGGGAGACATGAGGGAAAACATTTGTAAATGACAGATAGCTGCAAATTATGGCTACAAAATTCTGTACAAATTACAGTTAACAAATTTTATTAATCATTTCAACCTTATCTGTCGCATTTTTTTGTTTTTGCACTCTTAAATGCCTTTAGTTCTTCTTGTGTGTTGCAATCTTTATGATGTTTTAAATTGCAAGAATGCACAGAATTCAAGGAAGATTGGTTGAATTAATCTTTAAAGATCATCAAGTGCAATATAAAATTTTACTGGCTTTAGAAGACTGCCAATTGAAAAACATTTTAAGAAAACGGTCTAAAGAACACAGTGAGCAGTATTTCAGAGGGCTTACATTTTCATATTCCACTCTCAGAGTCCTGATAAAGTAGTCTGTTCTGGCCTGTTCTGATTCCTAGAAAATAAATACAGTGGTGGACAAAAGAAAACATCCTTGGCTTAAAGCGTCATTAGAACAAAATGTGAGAAATTCAGGAGTCAAACAACAGACCCCACTGACACAGATTACACAAACAGCTGTAATAGTAGAAATTTTTATACTTACACAAGAAATTCTGAAGGGGCCAAAATTCATGGCCTCCTCCCCCAACAGTGGGAAATACCGCTCACACTTTTTCTAGCCAGAGGAGAACAGGAGTTAGCCAAATACCAGACATATACCACAGCTTCCTGAGAACACATGCGTTCTGGTTTGAAATAAACAATTAACATGACGTGAAACAGAAACTGACAAAAACAGAAAAGGGCTAAGGAAATGTTTAGAGGCCGCTATCAGTTTGACTTCACTATGAGTCAAGTGAATTTTCTAAATCAACAACAATCTTCAATAAATATAAACTGACAAAAGAATTCAGTAGTTGTCCTCAGCCACCTGTCAGTCTTGCTCTTCATAAAAAATCTACAGTTATAGAAATTCTTCTACCATAGCAAGACAGTCTACTAAAATCTGGATTTTAAGGGGTTTGACGAAGATTAAGGGACAACCTCAGTGAACAAAACACTAACATATTCTAACAGAAAGAGTTATAGAAGAAACATTCTGTAACTTTGGTGGAGACAACAAAACACAGATGTGCAGACAAAAGAACATACACAAACAGTCTAAATCCAAAAAATGGATACCACATTAAAGCACCAAGTCTTCGTGTTAGTATGTGTAGGTTTATGTCATTGTAGAAAGAGATGCATTCTGCCCATGATGTAACATTAAATGGACTGCAGAAAAACATTCAGAAGAAAAGTCTCCAATTACTTTAAATTCAAGCACTGTGTGTGAAAAGGACAACACATCTGAAAAAGAGGTTCTTCCTTGACATAAAGCTTTTAAGTTAAGGCTAAGACCTGGCACTTCAATGCAGTATCCATCTTTTTATTTCAATGTGACTCAATGTACTGAAGCACAGAGTCATAAATGAAAAATGTGAAAATACTTCCACTCTTCACTGTATTATTAGTACGTACACTTGCATGACATGCACACATCATCAACTTACCCTTCCCATCTCAAACTCTCGACAAGCCATTACAATAAGCTGCAGAGGAACAAACAGGTGGGTCAGAAACAGGGTCTTTACACTGACAAATTTATATTGCATCTCCAAACATAAAGGTTTAGTTAAACGAAATTTGTCAATTTTTAGGAATTAGTTTGGTAGACCATTTCTATATTTTCACCTTCTAAAAGATTACAATGTAGATCACTTTTGACCACACATTTCTCTTACATCATTCTCTATGATTCTACTGAAGTAATTATCACAGCTGCACTCTAAACATTTCTGAGCGCTAGTCAAACCTAATCATAGCCCAGCTCAAGCATAAAAACTCCCCATCGGCCTCTTAGTTTCTGAAAACCCTATTGCAGTTTTTTTGAATTACCTTAATTATTAGTTTTACTTTTTTAATTACTAACTGTGCAGAACTAGAGTAAAAATATTTCTCAGAATGCGGTAACAATTTTCACATTATCTTTCTGACTGCAAAACACCTTGAAAGTTATCTTTATAAAAGGAAGTTAGCTGCCATATTACAAAGTTACTACCTTATTTTAGCTGGGGAACACAATGAAACACTAGTACAGAGGTTCTTTTCAATCTTATCAGTACATTATGTAAAGTATCTTTTTACACTCCTCCTTTAACAATCCATCACTTCCTCCATCCAATGAGCCATACTTACAGCTACATTGTACTCCCAATTCATCCTCCAGAAGTCAATGACAGTGTTCGGCAACGGGCCCTGAGTTGCAATGTAAGCCTCTGGGCCATCTATACCCTGAAAGAAGAGATTAAAATAAGAGAGAGAAAATAATCTCTGGTGAAAACATACTATGTATGTCTCCACAAAGGATATCGTGATATACGGTTTTAACCCAGGACAAACACTATAAACAAACAATAAAATCTTAAACAACAAAAGAACCTGAATTTCAGGTGATATTTACCTTGATAAAGTTAGCGTTGATGTAATCTGTGTCCTGATTAGTTGTTTTTAACGTCAGTTTTACCCTACTGTGATCAACTGTGGAGAAAAAAAAAGAGAGCAATGTTTATTTTGAAGTATTTTACACATCCGTGAAAAAACTGATCAAAAGACAAGAGACAAGATAGGAACACTGACATGAAGAGATAAGGGGTGAGGGCAAACTGGGGCACAAGCAAAGACTACAAAGTGAAATGTAAAGAGATTAATGGACACATTCAACTACATCGTCAATTCTATGTACTCTGTGCACGTGTATATGTGTGTGCCTGACTGTAAACATCTGTTACTGATAAACCAGTTCTTCCTTTTCCTTATCAGCAGCTCATTCACTTAATGACTGGATGAATGGACAGATGAACAAGGGGGAAAAGGGAGGATAAAGGTATAAAGAAGTAGGACAGATGTTAGCTTATGAAAGCGTTTCCCCAGGCCATCAAGCACAGTCAGAGCCCTGTTTGCATAAAAGACAGAGCTTATTACGTCACCTATTAGAAAAAACTGAATATACTCCCTACAAAAATGATTCACCCCCTTGGAAGTTTTCACCTTTTAGTTTTTACAAGACTGAACCATGTTCAATTTGATTTGGCTTTTTGATAAAGCAATTACAAAAAACCTACCCCACATGTATTGCTTTACTCTTTCCCCCCTCTACTTAACAAACCTGTATTTAACACGATATTACAGAGAAACTTAGCAGACTTTAACAGTGGCAAATAATGTGGTTGGAAAAAAGATTTATTTTTTTTTTTGGTTTTCAGACTCTTCTTCAAGCAAAAACAGCCTTAATCTTTAATGCTTTAAAGGACAGATTCAGAATTTTTCTAGACTATCTTAAAACTGTCGAGGCTCATATGAATAATCATATGATATCCTATTATTAAGTTAAATTAAATAAAATTTTATCTACAACTACTTTGTTTGTGGTTTAAATTTAGTACAAGTATTCTAAACGAAAAATGTACAAACAGCTTGGTTTTATTTATGCCATCACCAGCTTCAAACCAAACATTGCATAACAAAGTCCCTCTCCCTTATGTTCCCTGTACCAGTTCAGACAGATTAGCACAACTAAGTGTTATACAGACATTATTTGTGTTACTAGTTAAAATGTCTGCTGGGGGCAGGAGCCACTCATCTGTTAAATGTAACTATGCCTGCATGCATGTGCCACTACTTACATGGTAGTATATCTTTATATCTGTTCTTCTTGACATTCTCCTCCTTCTCTCCAGTGTTGGTGGGGTAGATCTTCTCCGTCCGGTACTTAGTTGATAGCCTCCGTAACCGCTAGATTAAACAAGAGACAGGAAAGGTTTAGTTGATGCTAAGAAATTCTACTACTATCATTTTGTCCCACCTACAGTTTTGTGGTGTGTGTGTGTGTGTGTGTGTGTCTCTATCTATCCATCTATCTATCCATCCATCCATCCATCGATCCCTCCATCCTTTCAGCTTATCCCGTGAGTTCAGGGTCGCCACATGTTGATTTGGCACAGTTTTTTAGCCGGATGCCCTTCCTGACGCAACACTTCCCAATTTCATAACTCTGCATATTTTTTCTAAAAGCAATGTGAATAACACTCACAATGGGTACACATTTATTCTATCGCTTTTTTGTGTGACAGCACACAGCATACATATCAGATACATAGCAGCACAACAAGGTCAACCTGTGATACAAGTCAGACAGAAATCTGTTTCTATCCAAGTATCACACCAATTTGAGTTTCTAACAACAGAGATGATAAAATCAAAGATAAAATGAAACAGTGAAAGATAAAAAAAACAACAATATTACATCAGTAGTATCTCAGTTAAGTTTTCTTTTGATAGAGTTTCAGTAAAGGTTTTGGTTTTATCAGTGTACAGGCTTTGCAAGTCAACACACAGGCAGGTTACATTGGTTGAACCCTTCTGACACATAGGTGCATTGTCCAACCTGTTGAAAGACCACATTATTCTACTCACACATACACTTCTATGCATGACAGTGTATGAGGATAAATGTGGCAAAATCTAATAGTGGCTGACACTGATAAAGACACATTCAGATAATGAGAACAATTACAACGTCCTGTCTGACAGCAGATCAAACTTGGTAGACGTGCGCAGACATTGTAGCTCCAAAAATAAGTATTTAGAGGAAACATGGGTTAAAATTTCCCCTCTAACACATCTCATCACCCGTACCAAAAAAAAAAAGAAAAATTTTTTTTATCATTTTAACACATTACTTGCTTTTTCCAAAGCTTCAGACAGCTTTTTGTCTCATGGCTTACTTCTGAGCAACTTCTACTTAGCAAATCAACTCTCCCAGGATGTCACAAGATGAGGCAGTAAGCTTTGGGAAGCCAGAAAAAGTAAGAGGATCTCATTATTTGGATTTTTTTTTATGAAACTGCTAACAGAACAACTGCTATTTTGAATTGTGAATGTTAAAAGATAGAAAACATTTCTTTTTAGTCAAGCTGAGCTAATTCTAGTAAATTCATATTGTTTGGTTCTTATAGATATAGTCTATTACTTAACCACCTTAATGTTACTTTTGCAACTTATGAGCCATTCCTATGAGATATTAGATTTGGGGCTCAAGGACAAATTAAGTGACTTTCTAAAACTATGTGAATTTTGTAGTGCAACTCTTTGTGATTAACGACACTTTTCTTAAGCATCAGTAAAACTAAACAGAATCTTTAAAAGAATGATGATTTCTGGAACATAAAAAACTCCTGCTGCTCCACTCACATGATATTGCTCTAAAAGGCCGTTTTTGATTTTCTCAGTTGGTTAAATCACTTTCTTCTCTCCTTCTGAAACAGTGAGGAAATTAGGTAAGGCATCACTGTGCTTTGTCTGCATCCCTTTCTCCCTCTCTCTCTTTCTCTCTCTCTCTGACTATGAGAAAGTGAGCGTGGGTGTTTATCAGACTGCTGGAGCTTTGTGTGCAAATGGTCCCACCTCTCCTCTCTCTCACACTGACTGTAAGCTTTCCTCATGTTACTGTAACATGGACATGTGCTGAAGCGTACCTCCTGAGTTCCAGAGTCTCAAACATCAATCCTTTCCTTCCGTCCTTGTTTAATCTTTTACTCCTGTCATGATAACATTCTGCGCCACTGCGTAGGCATTTACAACAGTACACACTGATACAATAAGACACTAACTGATATATTAAACTGATAATCCCACATACAATCTTCCAAAGTTTGCCACATGTAAACAAAAGTTAATTTAGATTTTTTAAAGTGACTCTTCCATACAAACTTTCAACTCCTATGTTTTGTGTGTGTGTGTGTGTGTGTGCGCATATATATGTGTGTGTGTGTGTGTGTGTGTGTGTATGCATGTGAGAGAAGAACGAGAATAGAAAATTTGAAGAAAAAGTAATGATATACAAACTGTGGGCTGCAACACAGCTGTCTGCGTGTGTGTGTCTGTGTGGGGTGGTAATACCATTAGAGCTCCTCTGGCCTCTTGCGAATTACATTTCCACAGAGGTCTGCTTCTGTGCTGGGCCAGAGCCCAAGACGACACACTCAAGTGCATGAGAAGAAACACAATGAGAAGAAAAGGCAGGCAGTTGAGATCTGTGAAGGTCTGTGACCCCCAAAGCACACAAATTGGAGACACACATGCACAGATTAGTGCCCTCGGACACTATTATGATGAAAGTCCTTTTTTTTGGAGCCAAATTTACTTCTTTAACAGAAAACTAGGAAATGATTCCCTCTTTAACAAACTGTAACGTTTTGCACCTTGTATGTTTTGAATCTGCTTTAGTATTTCTCTACACAACAGACAGGCGGCAAGCTGTAAACAAGAGGTCCTAAGAGATCATGAGTATGAGATGACCCCTTTAAAAAAAATAAAAAATTATTTTGCTAAAAGACATCAGTTTATTCTTCTCTCAGCCAATCTAGCCTGCAAACGTGCTTGTAAAGGTCTGACCAGCTTTCAGAACTAATTAAAGTTAACAGTTGATGACACCCATGCATATATTTCATGTACAGCAACTTAGAAAATTATGTGATGATTAGAAAGACAGTGTGAAGTATTTATTTGATTTCTGATGTGTTTTAATGTTGTTTAGGCATTGGTTCAGAAAGGACAGGAATACTGGTATACTGCCTTTTAATTGACAGATTTCAGATTTAAAAAGAGTAATAAATGGTATAAATATTTTCTGCTACTAATGGTACCTTAATTGACTGGTTGTACAAGAGGTATTTTATGTCTCATAAAACTGTTAAAAAATACAATCCCAGCTTAGAACTAAATGATAAATAGGGTAACATGTTTTGCATCTCCTGTTGTAATCACAATGTACACATTTTTGCTGCATCAGTTGAAACAAG
This sequence comes from Channa argus, assembly GCF_033026475.1. Classification (NCBI taxonomy): domain Eukaryota; kingdom Metazoa; phylum Chordata; class Actinopteri; order Anabantiformes; family Channidae; genus Channa; species Channa argus. Next base: position 9,945,585 of record NC_090217.1, read on the forward strand.
GTATTAGTTTAAATAAATAAATAATAATAATAACTATAATATAGTATAAAGGTCACATTGTGTATGAACTCAAATTAGAATTACCTTGCGATTATGTGCCTCTGAAAACCAGTTGTAGTTGTTGTTTACATGCATGTATGCCAAGACTCATTTTATATTCAGTTCATCCATGAGTCCTAGAGGGTGTTTGTGCCAGATGTAATGAAATTCCTTCCAGGTACTCCTGATATATTGCATTGATGACAATGGGATGGACAAGAACTTATAATGACCTTGACCTTTAACCTTCAAACCTGGGAACATCTAAAAGTTTCAGTCTGGAAGTGGATGTTTGTGCCAATTATTCAGAAATGTACTTTTCATACTCAACAGTGGGAAGGATGGACAGCCCCACATAAAATAAGGCCTTTGGCCACAGACACTGCCAGTGCAGAGGCATTCAGTGTCAAATGATCTTACTTCAATGATAATGAAAGAAATAATTCAACACTTTCTGCTAAATTGTGTTGTGCAGATAAGTTACATGTATTTTACATTGTCTTTTAAATATATAACACCTATTAATTACTTATAATAAAAATACACTTCAAACACACAGAGCTTTATGTTATTCAATGTTTTGCTAGTACGATATGATAGAGGCATACAAAAAAATCCAGCTACTGTTTGTCTCTACTTTCCACTGTCCCACAAGCAAACCCTGTTTTCAATTACTCTTACTTCCTCTGTTACATAAACACATAGATACATGCGCAAAAATACAGTTACACATTCAAAGGCACACACAAGCATGTGCACATACTCAAAAAAGAAGTAAGCTTGCTGATGCTACAGCAGCGGGAGAGCCCATGCCATGCCAAAGCTTTAAAAACAAACAGACGAGAGAGGTGACGTGTAAGGAAAACAGAAAAAGAGAGGAGAAGAGTGGGAGAGAGGAGAGGATGGGCATTTTAAATAACGGAGGAGAGAACGAGGGATGCGAGAGATGCCAAAAAAGGCAAAAAGGAAAGAAAAACAGGGAGTGAAGGACAGAAGGTCTTGGAAACTAAGCTACTGGTTCGCTATATCTGCTGTTCATTAACAAACTCACTTGCATCTCACATAAGCTTCTGTTCTTAAAAAAAAAAAAAAAAAAAAAAAAACAGGCTGAAAGAAAATACCCTCTTTTTCTTCATTCTATTCTAGTTTAACAATAAAGGACAAGGGCAATTCTGACATGAAAATCTTAATGTTGAGTTTGGTATCAAGTCTTTAGTTTAACATTACCAAGTATTAAGTGGGTCTAGTTTGTCAAATATGTAGATTTGCCATATTTGTAAATATCCAAGTAAATATAAGTTAATCTCTTTGACTTTTAGACTCATGGATTAAACTAAACATGCAAATCCACATGTTTGAGAAGCTTGTGAATGTTTTTTATTTCTGGTTAAAAATACCTTCAGAGTGCAATGAATGTTTTACTCATATCATTTGTAACTCTCTTCACAGGAAGGCAAAGAAGTTAAGTTGCCACAAAACTCTTAAATAGTTTTCTAAGGTTTTCACACATTTAAAGACAAGAAAGTACTGAAACCACCTACGCTTCACTGTTGTGGTAATGTCAGCAAAATGTGTGAAGCTGATTACCCAAATCTAAGCAGCTGATGTACGTTTTGAGATGGTCTTTACTTGCACATCAGTCAAAGTTCAAAAGTTTTCACTTTTTTGAACAAGCTGTGCAGTATTATTTGAGGTTATCAAGTTTTACTGTATTACAATGAGTTTTGTTTAATATAGCAAATCCTTCAGCCCTTCAAAAAAATATTTCTCACATTTCTTTCACACTTATTCAGTCTTTATCTTTTGCCGTCTTGCTTCCCATCAGTCAGCCTGACTGAGTTGGCCAATTTCCTGTACACGCTCAACTTCCACTACCCCACACACGCGTGCACGCACACACATGCACACACAGGGCGTTGCCCCTAAAAAGCCCAATAGAGATTTCATATACCCCCTTCAGTCGTGTGTGCTAACATGCATGTTTTTTCACAATGACTTGGCTTGGCCTAACATGACTCAGGGATGAGGACAATGGGGCAGTTACTGGGCAGAGATAGAAAGAGACAAAAAGAAGCAGAATAGAAAGACAGAATTTATCACAATGCCAACACAAAACCTGGCAGAGACAGACTGCTACAGGCGGTTCAGAAAGGTAAGAAGAGGGAGATCTAACCTACTTTCTGTCTTCTGGCTGAATAAGTCAGCATCGCTGTACTTCCCTGCCAGGCTAAATAATTTACACACACAACACACATACAGAAGAGAAATTCTCATTCCCTTTCTTCAACTCAGCAGTAAGCACACACTGAAAATATGCTCCTCCTGTTGAAGAAATAGGAAAAAATATTTGTGTGTGTGTGGCCAGGAAGTGGGGGTGTAAAACACTAGTGGCAGAAAGGCAGTACTGACGGTCACCCTCCATGCAGGCACACACACGCACACACACACGCTAAAATAGGTCACCCCTTACAATGCTCTCAGAAAAATCCATCTCCCGTGCTGCAAGCATGCGGGGACAAGATGCACTGCTATAGCGCAGTGACTGAAAGTGTCTGGGTGGCTCTGCTTCTCTCCTCTGGATAATTCAATAAGCTTGATTGGCATTCTCCTTGCCTTTCCTTCTCTCTATGTAAGATTACTATCCCGAATCAGGAAAGGCTGCAAAGTGCAGAGTCATATTTAATGAAAAATGCCACAAAATGTGGCTGTACCAATTATTTTTAATAGAAATCATGTCAATAAAAAAATGTGTATGATTAGCATTTCAAGGAAATTATTATTCACTTTCTTTTAATAGAGGAGGTTGATACTAGTCTCTGTCTGGAGCAAACAGTCAGTTAGTTTAGCAGAGCATTTTAGTTTGTTTTTGGTAAAGAAAAAATTAATAACTTAGCATGCTGTAGAGGTGCCAATGTGTCAGTATTAGCATCTAATTACAGCACACTTTTCAGAACAGAGGTCATCGCGTGTGTACAACTATAAGTGTAAAATAGCCTAATATGTAATGCCTAATGCCAATGTATAATAAATATCGTGTTGGCCTCATCTGGGCCAATAAGTGGAGCTAGAATATACCTCAAAAATGACAGCCAGTCAGCATCTAGCTCTGCATGTTCTGTGTTAGTGCTAGAGGAAGGCAAAGCTAATATACAAACTGTAAACAAAGCAGAGTTTGCTTTCCATTTTCCAACCATAAACGGTTTATAACTAATTCAAATTAAAGATATGTCTGATAAAAAGTTACAACAACAGCACATACTGTACTGGTGGAATTAATACCGTGGTCTCCTCTGGCTGTTAAGCAAAGCTAAGCAGTGCTCCAATCAGATTGGTCTCTTTTACTGATGGGCCAATGCCAACTCAACATGTCAAATTCTGAGAAAAGACACTGATAGGATTCTGCTATGGCCAATGGCGCAGAACATACCACAAAGACAAAGCCAACGGACACTCCACGATAGCCCGGCTCAGGCCAATAGCTGAAACTTGGCTTGGTATGTCGCAGTCCTAAGGAAATAACATCAAACCCCACCCTGACCACTAGTGTTAGTGAGAGTCTGGACTCTGTGTCTGAGTGTGAGAGAAAAAAAGAGAGATGTCCTTATTAATCAGAGACCTTTATAAAGATTGTGTCTAACAACCATCATCATCAGTGTCCAAACTGTATATAAACCTGCAAACATGTGGACCCATTTTGCAGTCATTAGCACTTTATGGCCACTAGCCAAAATAGGTCTGTGGGGCACTAATAACATGAGTGGACAAGAATACACACTCACACGTACACAGGAGGGTAACAACCCGTCATTCACTGGCAGAAAACACATGTGTTTCCGTTAATTAGCCATCAGGTTTCCTTTTCTCTCTGTCACTCTTTCATTTTCAGTACTGAAACCATCTGAAAGAATCATGATTATTCTGTTACGCAAGTCACAAATACATCAATTAAGCATGTGAAGACAGAAAACAGAACATAATGTTAAAGTTAGGATTGTTAAACGGAAAAAAAGGTTAATTAATCAAGACACTGAAAAGGGAAAGGGAAAAAAATTGTGCAAAAAGCTGGTGTATATATCAGGCTCTAGCGTGCATTCATATGTTTGGGACCACACACACCTTGTGTGTAGTGGTCCATGCTATGGTGGCGCTGACTGCAGGAAACACCTGTAGTGAACTAAAAGGACCTGATTCAGACAGCCATTTAAAACCATCATCAATTCTGTTTGCTCACTTCCTCTGGGACCGCAAGTGTCAACTAGGCATGTACAGTAGACACTGGGTTTTTGAAAAAAAGACAAGCACAGAAAACCTACGAACACTGCTTCCTATAAATAATGAGTCAGTGTATTTTTGCACTTCCAACATCAGAAGACACAACAAAGTGGACAAAGGAGGAAAAAAAGCAAAGGACATTTAGAGAAAGGACAGCCAGAGAAACAAGGGGTAAGCAGACCTGAAAAATAAAACATCAGATTAAGCAAAAGACCCTATTTCAATTAGGTTCAAGTATAATTTCCTGTAAAAAATTTTATTTGCATATCAATTTTCTTGAATGTTGGCTAGTATTTGGAAGGAAAACTAACTGATTGATGAAACTGATGATAAAATCTGAATCTTTAGATGGTATTATGTAGTAAATGGAAGATTAGTGGAAAAATCTATGTTAATATTTTGCAGCAACACTGTCTATCACACATAACGACGACAGTAAATCATCTGGATGCAGTGGCCCACCTAAGGATCAGACAAGCACAAGGAAAAAAAAAAAACGTTGAGGATGGTTTGTGAGGATTCAAAATGTGACAGGATGTTGCAGTGTATTGAGCCTTCTGTCACTAAGTGACTTAGATGTTGCAGCTAACCTTTCCTGATAGAGATTAGAATTAAAGTTTTCCCAAATTGACCTCCTCTCTTTCCTTAATATTATATATTTGATACCATATTTCACTTCTAAAGCTGACTGCTTATGTTCACAAATATGTGCTTCTTAACAGGAAAGTCACAAATGAAGGCATTTGACATGTTTACATTTTTGTGAAATTGTTCGTTTTACTGTCATACCCACCAAACACAGTTACCATTTACTGGTATCTGCCTGGTGATAATTTCCTACCCTGGATTTTGGCCTAAAGCAGGAAGCAGATGGATACAAACCGCATTTAATCCCAATCATCTGGGACAGGAGCTCATTGTGTGTGTACGTGTGCGCATATTCACAGTGGCGACCTATGTGACTTTGCACTTCCCTTATACTCAGCCCCTAACTGTAGTTAAGGGTAGGTTTTTATGCATTTAATGATATCAATACAATTGTGATGATTCCCAACGGAAGATATTTTCTACCTTCTGGAGTGACCTCTCATGTCCACCTAAAGGACTAAAGCTTGTTGGATGTTGTGTCCTTGTTTGTATCCATGAATGTGTGTAAGATGACACAATTATGCATCCATTGCTTTTTTTTTTATTGTTCGAGTATGTGACTGGCTTATGTTGCTCAATAATATTCTTTGGCCTTGTTGACAGGTCAGCTAGTTTTCATTTTAAGGCCACACAAACACTACAGCTATGTTGTCTTTTCTGAGAAACACCCACCTCAAAGGGAAAATAGTTGATTTCTGAGTAAAGTCAAAGGAGGAGGGCGAATAAAATTGGGAAGTCATGCTACAGTAACATGAGGCAAGCTTACAGTGATTGCCACTCTCTCTCTCTCACACACACACAGAGAAACATCAACCACCCCCTGCAGTGCAGTGCAAACACACAGCATTCTCCTCATTATTAGCCAGCGATGGAAAGTTGTGAAAAACACAACCATCAAGGCAACGGCAACCCCCCCCACAAAAGTATTTTCTGACACATTGGTGCAACAGATTATTTTCAATTCAACCAGACTGATGAAAATGTTACTTAAAATTTGTTTAGCTGATACAAAACCATGTCATAAACAGTAGCACTGGATTTCAACATGTGGGCTAGCAAATGGCCAGTTCATGACAGAGACACCACACGAAGCAAACTGTAACACACAAAGAAATTGAATACATTTCAAAGTGAAATACAAACTAAAGCTCTGGACATCACAATTTTCCAAAAAGAAGAAGAAGAGTTTTGCTTGCCAGAGGCACTCCAGCTCACTTTCAACACAATAACTGACTGATTAGTCTGAAATTGAGACCCTAGAATTCCGTGCATACCAGGGGTGGTGCATTATTTCACCAAATGAAGGATCACATAATGTGCTCTCTTTCAAACCGATTACCTGAGAGAAAAGGAAGCCATTTTTTCATACTTCATATAGTTCTATACACTATTGAGTGTAAAAATAAATGCATGCTGTGGTCAAGCCATTTCCTCATAATAACCTTTTATAATTAATATAAGTTTGACACTAATCACTTGTGTGATCATGTGCATCATCTACCTGCACACAACACTTCTCTCCTTTATTCTCTCACTTCTCTCTGCAATGTTTCCAAATAATTTCATCCATTTTTTTTTTTTAAATGCACCTCACAAACACAGATGAGGTGTGTCGGTTTGAGGTGTGTCAATATCATGTGCTTGGGGCTTAGAAGTGTGTGCAGATACTTAACGTACATGCGCGTGCACATAAACAGAGGAGGGGAAGCCCCCTGGTGACAGTGGAAAATGTTTAGATGCACAAGCACAAACCCACAAGAACACACACTAACACACACACATTTGGCAATGTCACATCTCATTTTCTTGCCTCCCCTCTGAGTGTTTTATGTCTGTCTGACAGGACATATGTTAGAAAGGTTTGTGTTTGCACTTTTTGCTTTCTTTGATGTCCTGCTTGGGAGGAGTCAACATGATAACATGGTGCTGAAACAAACACACACTGATGACAATCTATCTAAACCCAATCTTCTTCACTACAGTAATGGGCCCAAGTGCAGCTTCACATGCATTCGTGCCAGTGTACTGTATTTTGAAACGATATCACATCTGTTGCATTGACTTAGGTATAGCACACCTCAGAGGTACCAGATAGTAATGTAGTAATAGATACATAGTAATGTATTTCATTTTGTTCTTGGGCTGTGTGTGTGAATTATTTCTTGTCTTTATATTATGCTCTTATAACACCCTGTTTGCCAAACTGAAACAGTTTGTAGCAACATTTGTTGAGCCTGTGAAATTATTTTTACACCTTTATGACACTAAGTGCCTCCTCCCTATCTCGTATGCAGCCTACGATATACAGGCATCTGTTAATTTGCAGATATCCATTCATGTGCCACATGAAGGCACTTGGCGCATGCACAGAATTTGTTCTGAGCTCCTAGTTCAACAACAACTAAGGATTATGCATGAGTTAAAGTTCACATGAATGTAAAGGTACTACTAAGGTGCCAGGCTTTTGAGATCCACTGCAACTGGGGCTTACCCTGCAAAAAAAATGCATGTGAGGCATTTTGCATTAATGTTGCTGTGAAGGCATGTTTCTTTCAGGCAGAATGGTGGCCTGCTACTTACAGAAGGTTTCCTATAACACAGAGGTCACTAGCTCAATCCGTCTAGCTAATATGTCCATCAGCAGCTGTGCGTTCAATCCACCTTGCCTTGAGCTAACCTCTATATTTCTACCACCTCATTCACTGTCCTAAAAGTAACACTGATTGCAGAATGTATAGAACGATATCATAAAAACAACAACAACCAAAGTCTGTGTTGTCATCATTAGCTTGAAAGTCTGTGTCAAATACCAGCACTTTCTTTGCCCACAGGAAGTGACAGATCAACAATAAAAATGCGAAAAAAGTGAGCACTCTGCCCCTACTATGAAGAAAGCCAGATTTGTGAGTCAGCAATATCAAACTTTGGACACACTTTGTCACACCAGGAAAAGGTTCTGACAAAAATTTCTCAATTAATTCTGTTTATTTATAAAGTGAGTTGTTGCAATCAGAAGATTTACTTATGGGAATAAGATAAAAGCAGAAGAGGCTTTTCTTACACTTAATTCTTCTGGTTTCTTGTTCTGGTATTGTAAAATGTTTATCTTATAACAATTTTAACGTCTAGAGAAAAAAATGATACATCAATGAAGGCTTAATTTATTAATTTGTATCAGGTTATAGTTGTATAAATGTTTATGGGCATTTTTAACTTTTGGATGAATTACTTTGAAAACTTTAATACTTCAGCTATTTGTTTTCAACTTCTTTTTGATCAAATCTTTTTTCTTTATGTGTCTATAGTGTAGCTACTGTAAACTACTGTAGCTACTGTAAAGTGTCTCCCTTACATAAGCGTGCTAATAGCTGGTTTGGAAAGTCGTGGGCTGACAGAGTCAGTTGATAACCACCCTTGTGAAACAAGTAAGATTGCCATTGTTTGGTTTTACAGAACCACTGTCTGCATAGATGCTACACTTTTTGCAGAACCTGCGTCATGAGACAGAGTCCAGGACTCAACACTATAGATTTTGTCTTTCATCCTACTTGAATCCTTTTGGATTAAGGTGTCATCAGCAGACCAGGTTGGTTAGGAAGATGTGCGTGTGTCACTGTTCCTAAAACTTCTGTCTCTGATATTTGTATCCAGCAACATGCAAAGCTGGTTGGTTCAACTTTAGAATGTTCTCTGTCATATGTTCACCAGAAAAATGCAGAAAGACAAGGAAGGAATTGCAGGCACCTACTGACTATATTTCAGAGGGTATAGTTGCATGTTCTCTAGCTCTCCGATTACCATAGCAGCAGGATTGTGATTAAAACTTTACGTGTCTAACGCCTGGACTGCACATTTGTTTGGCTATGCACCACACAGGGGACCAAAATATTCTTGCCCTATATGCAGCAGTTTGTACATGTAATAAGCTCTGTTGATAGATGTCTTTCTATATGATTGCCAGCTAACTGAAGTGTACTAATTCTGTCAGCCAAACAGGGTCACAAGAACCTTCCTGCTGAGATCAAAAACTGAACCAGACAATATGACACTTCTCACTTTTGGGTGCAAGGGGTAAAAAAATGCAAGTATTCTATCAAAGAACTGAAAAAGGGTACTGAAAAAAAGCATATAATCTCTAACTCAGTGCCGAACAAAACACTGTAATTATGCCTATAAAACACATTCTATATATAAACAACAATAGGCAGTTAAAGTGGGCGTTATGTCAGGGTGTACTGGTGACTCAGTGAGCAGAGGAGCACACCCCATGCACATGCGGTATTGCTAGCAATTGAAAGCTTCATGTAAAGCTTACTTATGATGGCTGAGGCTGATGCATCTTGTTTGCTACACTGGCACTGTGCTTAATCAGACCAAGTTTGCTTGGCTACATGCTGGTGTGTCTGCTGAATAATTTAGATGAAACTAACCAACCGCAAGACGACGTTGTCAGGTAAAAGCAAATTTAGCTTGTAGCCTATATTTCCAGGAACACCATAAAGCTGACATTTACGCATGATGCATCAACTGAAATAATTCGCTTACTCTGAATACATGATGAAAGAAATAAAAGGCTTACGTTTATAGGAGTTGTTTTAAATTTAAGTTGTTGTCTGTAGGAATGTGTGAGATAGCCTAAAGGCTCAAAGTAAATGTTTGACATTGTAGAAATGTTTGGTGAGGAAATTTCAGGTTAGACAAGTTGTACAAGAGTAGTGTATAGATAGATCTATAAATCATTTCATTTTGTCCCAACAAATCTATGAACAGATATCAAAGAGTCAAGAATCATGCACAATAGTCAGCAGTGTCCTGCAAGATACAGAAAAAGGGGTTTCTAATTGAAATAATTTTTAGAAGCCCAAAAGGCTTCAGGGGTGTTTTGCTGGGAATACCAATAAAGGACACTCTTCTCTATCTCAACTTATTTTACAAGCTCCTAAGCATCCCATTGGTTCCGCAAGTCTGCTTCCAAACAGCAGAGAAGTGTTGCTATATTAGATAGCTTGTCGAGCCACAAATAGGGGTAAAGTGCCAGATGAAAAGTATGGTGGTGCTAAAAGAAGATGCTACATTCACCAAATTAATGAGAATTTTACAGCCCACAAAGATCAATTGCTCAAGTTTTACTTCTGATCAACTGCTGTGAAATAAACGGCATGTAGTTAAGCAGACAGCAGAGTATTTCCAGCTCACTTCAGCTGTCTCCCTCATTCATAAAGCACTTCCTCAGTCCTTTCTTACACAGTCAGAGCCTGTGGTAGTCTGGATTTTGTGCAACATCCGCCACCCCCTCCTCTGTTTCTGAAACACACTTGAAGGACAGGCCAGGGCAGGTCATCCACACAAACTTTGAAACAGAGATTCTATTCATTTTAAAATTTCTTAAATTAAATGCCCTGTCATATCATGCAGCTTTTATCCCAAGTGTGCCCAACAGTTGTTAAAGCTCCAGTTTTAATGCCAGGATAAAATGTTATGAAATGGAAAGAAAGAATGTTGCAAGCTCCAGCAAGCAGCTTGCATGAAGTAGAGAAGTAGGGAGAAGGGTGTGTGTGTGGAAGTGTAACCAAAAGAACTGTTCTAACATTGATTTGCTTCTTTTTGGAATAATCAAAGACTAATACAATAAAGGTTACTGGAACACTTTAATCCCCTTACACATAATGTTGTAGGTGTCCTAACCAGGTGCTACAATTGTCACCTCTTTCTTCCGAATCACTGTTGGATTAATTTAAACTTACACTTAACATACGTAAATGTATCCAGCAGTTAGCACAAGCATTTCTAATCAAAGTCAATAAACTAAAATGGCCACATAACGACACAAATGCCCATACAAATGTACTATTCACAATGTGGCTATTTCACTTATTCCACAAGCCTGGAAGAAGTCCTATTTTGAGTCCAGAGTTGCAACACAGTAACACCAAGTGATGTAGCAAAGGCCAGTGGTCATAAGGAGAAGTAAATATACAACAAATGTCCCCTTTCCATCTCCAAAGATCATTTCTATGTGTCTTCGATACTGTAAGTGTGCTCTGCACATTAATGTTTATTCAATTAACGTTATTATTATTATTACTACGGTGGAGAGAAGAATAATTTAACTATCCTAAAAAACAGGTTTAGTGCTACTATATCTGTTAACCATAAGTCCAGCTATTTATCGTCAAGCAAAGTTATTCTAACAATGCCATGTAAATAAAATTAGTCCAGGGCTGGAAAGTGGCGTGAACATGGCTTATTTCGTTGTTTCTGTCTTTATAGTAAAGAAGCAGGACCCGGTTGTGTGTCTGTGGTTTGGGAGACAATGCTAAGCCGCCATGTAAAGCCTGGAAATGGGAGGAAAAGGAAGAGGGCAGTGTGTCCGCCCCTGCTTCACCTCCTGGGGGATGTAGGGAACCAGGAGACGGGGAGGGGGGTGGAATATGGAGGGTCAGCATGGAGGAAAAGGTGGGCATTATGGAGGCTGAGAGGTCTGGCTGAAATAGAAAATGAGGTAAATGCTAGGTGTTTGCAATTTGGACCCACCATAAAGTCGCTGCCGAAGTTGTCTTCTCCTCTCTCCTTGTCACCGTCGCTCATGGCCTTCACCCCCTGGATAAACTTTCTCAAGATGCCGGTTTGGTCCATCTTTACGTCCCCTTATAACGTCTCCCGTTGTCGTTTCTTTAGAAAACACAACCTCCCAAAGTAGCAAGGGAGGGCAACACGTACAAATAAAACAAAACAAGAAAGGGACACAGGGTAAAGGGAGAGGGGAAATAAATAAAAATAAATAACGGATTCACGGATCCTCCAAGAGAGTCATCGTTGGTTCGCGACACCTTTTTTTATTATCGCCCCATGTTGTTTCACCCTTTGCTTCTTTCTTCTGGGCTGTTTTCACAACGACACCGGTTAGTCCCGAAGGAAAGCAGCAGCGGCCGGGTTTTCTGCTCCACAAACAACTTTACAGCCGTGTCCTAGCATAAGCTATAAGCAACTGGCTCCGTAGATATATAAAAAATAAAGCAAAAAGACAAAAACCTGCCCTGGTCAGTCTACCTACCCCTCCCTGTCTAGCTCGTTTGCCACATTCACACACACTGCTGCTCGTTATTCGCTACTGGGGAACATCCGGACTGGGCAAAGCCAGCGGAGAAAACAAACCCGCCTCTTCCAGGATACAGCGGTCTGTGATTGGACAGTCCACACTAGGAATCAGAATTTCATTTGCTGAAGCGAATGTAGCTCTACCAAAGAGACAGCACTGATTGGATAAAATGTGAATCTGTCGTTCTGACGCGAGAGCGATGCTAAAAATTACTGTAAAACAAACATTACCGAAATACTTTTACATTTTTGGCTTTGCTAGTGTTAACTGAAATTTTGTAGAAACGAAAATGGTTGTGTCCCTTCTGTTTTTTGTAACATCCACCAAGTTGTTTCATTTACAACTCTGCAAACACAATTTTGGATTTTCTGACATAATATATTTGAAGGCAAAGACCCTAATATTAGTATTATTGTAAATCTGGTGATTATTGTGCCAAGAGTTGTTTCATTCTCAAATGTGATTTTACTAAGTTATTATAGCGACATTATTTAAAACACAAAATGTATATTATTGTATTTCTTTTGTACACCTCTGTCTTTTAGGTTATTAAAATCCTTCATTTCTCCAACATTTAATGATTATTTCAAATTTTCTATCATTTTATGATTTGTTACAGTACATTAACATGTAGGCTACAATACGTTTTTGCCTTTGAGTGCTTAAATTTGTGAATTGCTTCATATTACTTGCAGTATTTCTAAGTATAAACAATAAATAAAAAATGATAATAATATTTCTATTCTATATTGACGACAGTTTATTTAATACTTCAATGTCTTTATACATAAATATGGAGGATTTTTATTTTCCTGTACTGTCCATAACTGAGTGTTCAAGCATTACCATAAACTGCATTTTGTGTTTTTTTTCCCCCACCTCTACATTAAATTATTTTACGCTGCTTAATCTTCTCACTGGTTTAAAATCTCAGTGAATAGCTCTGATAATCCTGTCTTGCAGACACACAGCCTGGATTTTAATCTAAATCACACACACTCAAATTGATGCACAAGGGTAGGTATACAATGTGTTACAGTAATGTGTTGCAATGCAATGCAAAAAACATACTTAATGTAGAACCTGAATTCAGCAAATCAAAGATTAAAAGATAGGGGTTGGTGTGTCATTATTGTGGGACTGAGAGGAGTATTCATTGTTGTTGTAGCAGCACTAGTGTTGAACCAATATAGTAGAAAAGTAGTTGAACTGGATTTTGTACTAACAGCAAAAAGGACTAGTAGTAGTTGTGTAACATGATTAGTATGTAGACATACTAATTTTGAGCATCCAGTTCATTTAAATTGATGTCAGTGACAAACTGAAAAAAAAAGAAAGGGCAACATTTGCAGAAAAAAGAAAATTATAAATTAGTATTCTAGGTGGTGATGTTGGTAGCTGGGAACTTATTCATGATTAACCGTCTTCCAATGAACATGCTCGCGGAGAGAAGGGGAATCGAGACACTTTGTTTTCCTTTAGTTCTAACAGCAACAACAAACAAACCCGTCTATTCAGTCTGAGTAAGAGGGAGAAGGAGAGGGGACGCTGTCACTGAGCCAACAAGCTCTTTACACACACAATCTGCTTTTTGTTGCTCTTGTCTTTAAGTTTATTTGCTTGTTAGCCCAGTAAATAATTTTTTGTTTTCTTAGCTCTCTTTTCCACATCTCACTAGCTCTCTATGTGTGTTTCTGTGGGACACAGTTGATTTCATGTCTGCTAATATAATCTTCATACTCTGTCTCACTCAGCTTTATTATAATATTTATGTCTCCTTGACTGACCTGACCCAAAGTCGGATTATCTTTGAAAGAATGGGAAGAGAAGCAGAGAGATTTTGCCATAGCATCATACAGTTTCGTATGAACAGGTGTGGGTTTACCTCTAAGCTTTTATTCTGACACACATGCAATGTGCAGGCCTGTGTAGAATGGGATTTACTGTAGTTACGAGGCCTGTGACTACTGATTATTTGTCTTTAAATGGGTTTTGTCCAACCAACAGTGCAAAACTCAACAATATTAACCATCACATTAACAAAGAAAAGCAGCAAATCCTCACATTACAAGCTGAGGCAGTGTTAAGAATTTTTACTGGTATGTTTCAGTGTGATCCTGATACTAAAATGTTCAGGCTGAAAACAGCTAATCATTACATACGCTTTCAAAGTTTCAAAATGCAACACATCATGGTCAAAGCATGATGTGTTTTGTTGATGTGTATTTCTGTCGTTATCTTTCTTTTGTAAAAGAAGCATCCTCCATCTAATGCTACATTAATAACTGTTATTATTTTCTTTATGTCATTACTGAGTTTCTATCAATGTCTATATCGATGACTGGTTGTGTGGCTGAACCATTATGTGTGCCTATGTTTGTTTCTTCCTTCTACAGTTCATGGAAAACAGGTGAAGCAGACTGAGGAGATGAACACAGCACCAAATACTCCACTGTACTGTGTGTGTGTTATATTGGGAATAATATTTTAAGAGAGACCTTGTGGCCTCCTCTCTGCAACTTCCTTTTCTCAGCGCTGGCTTTGGTTGGTCTGTTTTGTATCTGACCCTGACCTCTGACCTTTCAGTGGAAAAGGGGTTGGGATGGGGGGTGGTGGGGTCAGCTGAACACAAATAACACAACAGGGATAACTTACATAATATATTAATATATTTCTTATTCCCATTTGGATCCCATTACCTGTGCTCATTACTTTTTGCGCTCTCTATCTCCCTCTCTTACACTCCTCTGCACGCCTCCCTATTATCTTCTCTCTCCCTTCTTTCCTTTCATTTGTCCCCCCCTTTTACACACTTTCTTTTCTTTTTCTGTCTCTCTTTCTGGAATGTGCTGTTCAGGAGCAGCTGAGAGGAGGAATGTTGCTGTAACAAGCCTGTACACAACCCCTAGGCAGGGAGGCTCCCTGCACACACACACCACCGCATACACGCTGTATCTTTATCTTTAAAAAGTTTAATTTTGAGTCTCACTCTTAAATGATACCCCCCTCTTTCTACTCTCTTCTGTTCTATTGAGGGAAGAGGACAGAGTTTGATGAAGATACTGTTTCTGGTTTGGACACACTTGAACAGAAAGGGAGACAGAGAGAAATTAAGCTTGGCTATTGCAGTAATGGAATAGGGTGAAAATGTCTGCCCTCGGGAGCAGAATGACTCAGTGGCATGTTGCACAACTATGCCATGCCCCTCCTGTTATGTGCTTTAAAAAATTGTGGTACACAGAGGGTTATGTCTGATTAAAAGAGTGTAGAAGAACAATAGATTTACAGTAAATTGTCCCACACATGACATCCTATAAGGCTCTTGATGTGTCCAGGATGTGACCTAAAAAAAAAAAACTGGAGCGTTCTCCACTGCCATTATCAAATCACCTGATGTGGGAATACAGTTAAGTTAATAAATATTGGAATATCCCAGGCTGCACATTGCCGGTCCCAAGCCCTGTAGAAATTGGGGAGGGTTGTGTCAGGAAGGGCATCCGGCGTAAAAACTTTGCCAAACATGCGGGCAAATTATCATCTGTGGCGACTCTGAACTCACAGGATAAGCCGAAAGGACAAAAAAAAAACCCAAAACACTACATTAAATGTAAATAAAACACTTAAAATGTGAACAAAGTCAAGAATTTAGTCCAAGACATTTGACAAAAATGTGGCATTAAATATTCAGGAATTACAGCCATTTTCATACGCACATTTTTGGTGGCTCATAAATAATGGAACAAATGTTTGCATGACCAGGTGTGACCTGTAACCAGGTTGTTACTCCATGACTTATCAAGAAGAGTAAAGGCCTAGAGATGGTTCTGACATCTGTCATCTCTTATACTGAACTCAAAATTACTGAAACCAGTGATGAAAGAACTATTAAGATCCCTGACACAACATTTAATACATGTAAGGAGATAAAAATAACATTTTGCAGGGTCGCAAACTCTGAATGCTCAATTGAAACACAAATACGTGAGTTTTAGGGAGAAACAGTAGTTTTGCACTGCTTATTAGCACCATCAAACCCAGGTATAAGTTAATTTTATTGGCAGTATTAGCTGATCAGAATTTTCTGTGGGCACTGCAATATCTTTAAAATGATTCTTCACAACAAATTTCCCTTTGTGGGGAACAAACAAATAGCTTTAATGTATTACAGGAAGCAGTAAATCTCTGATGTTGAGTGTGATATGAGTGTTATAACAGTTAGAGAGAGTAAGAGTGAGTGTGAGTTGTGAGGTGGGTGATGTGGCACTGTGTGTCACTTCATTATATACTGTTTGTGAGTGTGTGTGTGTGTGTGTGTGTGTGTGTGTGTGTGTGTGTGTGTGTGTGTGTGTGTGTGTGTGTGAGAGAGAGAGAGTGCAGCAACACCCTCAGTGGAACCCGTCTCTTAACAGATTCCAGCCAGCCTGTCTCTATCTTCACCAATGTCACACACAAGGGTGGAAGTACTCAAACACATACACACACACAAACACACGTACATACGCACGCACAAACACACACAGACAGGCAGCCAGACATTGGTGGTTGGATGCTGTCAGATTTAGACATGTAATTACTGTCCTAGCTTTTCAGAGCTGTGTATACGTGTTTGTGTATGTGAACCGTACATCTATACATTTGTTTTACATTAACTGTGTTAATGATGCCTTTTGCATCTTAACCCAATACTGTACCACTGAGCCACCAGCCCCCCTACTTAAAGCCGGATCAACATAACTTCAAAATTCTCTTCATGACTTCCAGTGGCTGTGGAGAAATGTTTATTATCCACTGGTTCCACCTAGTGGGCAACATTTGCAGATGGAATTGATGAGGAAAATGTGAGCGAGAAAAACTCAATGGGTTTAGTGTGATCCAAATGTTGAAGATCACAATCAAAGTAAAGTAAAATTACAAACTTGGTGAATACAGGCACTGTCATGGTCACAAACAGTTCAATAATGTGCTTTAAATGTACCTGTGTCATAATGATGGTATAACTTTAGTGCATTTACTATTTAAGAAAAATAAGTTGGTTCACTTGGACTCAGTGGTAGGATCTCATGGAACGTTTCCGTGTTACTATGACGTCAAGGAACACACTACAAAGCACATCATATCTGGCAACTGCGAGTGAGCTTCAAATTTACAATTTAATATTTCAGTTGTACTTTCAATGTACTGCACTTTCTGACTGAAAGCATGATGGACAAAGAGCCAAGGTAAGAAATTCACTGTACAAGGCTTTCTTTTAATTTGAGAAACAACTCCTTAAAATCAAAGCAACACAGTTCATTGTTTGGGGTCTGTTTTCCAAGCTGAAACGCCTTGATAATAGAGCTAGGAAAGGGGACGGAAAGTGCGTGTTCATAAACAAAAAGATTTTCACAACTTACCTTCATCACTTTGTCACTCAGTTCATACACAGTTCTTTAAATGTATCTTTTATTTTGTCCTGTTTCTGGAGCTACATTATTAGTTTATCAGTTTTTTTTTAAAATGACAAGTTGTACACTGTCTCCTATCAATATTTTACCTAAATTACTGATAGTTAAATATGTCATGTCAAACATGTCTTGTCAAAAAGACCTTCTTACTTCAATTTGTTCACTTTGATTTTATGCATTATGCAACACAGACTCTTGAACATTTCCCTTCACATTGCTCCATATTATTTTGTGTAAAGTCTAGTAAGGGTAATGTCCCTGTCATGGATTTGTATCTGTGTGGGACTCAGCACACAGGCAAAAGGAAACAGCAAAATATTTGGCCCATAAAAGGGGTCAACAAAACCAAACTGGACTCAACTGAATAGAACAAAAGGATCTCTAAACAAACATACTAACAGACACAAAGTAACCCAAATAAAACTAACCCAAACAAAACTATCCCACAGTCTAAACACACAGGGGAACATATATAATGGCTGATCAGACCATTAAAGACACACTAGGGGTTGCAGAAAAAAAACCTCACAATTAACTTAACACAATTAACAATTAACAAAACTATATATAACTATAAAACTATGGAATGCAAATAATTAGATATTAACAAAAACAATTATAATAAATAACTAACATAACTTAGCTACATAACCCAAAATCCTACAACAGAAATTACAATCCCCTTAACGTAGCAGGCTCTTGGTATGTTCCAACTGAAAAGCAAAAATGATTAAAGTGTGACTGTGCAGAAGTTAACTAAATGTGCGTGCTACAAATAGAAATTAATGTTTTGGGAATTTATCAAATAAACTGAATTTACAAAAATGAAATGACTCCTTATTTAATAATGTGTACAATAAAATGTGATCAATGTACAAAATTACTAAATGAAAATCAAAGAAAGCAAAATGTGCAGTGCAGGTGGGTTACTGATATTTAACTGGACTGTGTGGCAGCAGGGGCAGCAATCAGAGTATCATTTAAAAGGATCAAATTATAACCCAGTATTTAATCAAAGTTGTAAAATTCCCTTTGAATCTTATTGCAAATTGTTTTCTTTCTTGTTACACAGGTTTCCCATTGCAACCACAAATGTCTAAGCCTGTTGGATCTGGAGGTACCTTACCAAAAATTGGTAATGGCCACCTGATGAATCAACACACAAGCATAACTGTGGTGAGTCTGCCTGCCTGTATTTCTGCAAACAGTAATACACGCGATTGATCATATTGTTACCAAAAGTTTTTAAATAAATTTACTTGTTTCAAGTTGTTCCTGGCATATAACAAACATCCAAATTCTTTTTCTCCATTTCTTTTGTATAAAATATCAGCATGTAGGTAGTGGTGTGGTTCTAAACCACCTTCCCATACTGCCACTTAAAGCAGGCATCGAGCAAATCAAGAAGTTGACCAGTTGCTCATCGGCCTCCAGCCATAGGTTAGACTTGGAGCATCCAGAGAAGGGCAGACATGGCTCAGGGAACCAAAAGCCCCTAATTACTGCAGGTGAGATTTCAGCACTATCATGCAAACTGCTACATCTGTCTGAAACTCTACAGATTTTACTAGAGAAACATGAGCTCAGACTGTATTGTCTTTGGTCCCTTTTATACAAGCTGGTTCCAGGGATGAATTGATTAATAATAATCAGCAATGTGCATTGTTTATTGTTGACTCAATATGGAGTAACCTACACTGATTAGTTATGACAGAATCAGAACCAGGAGGCAAACAGCCTCCTGTTTTCACTAACAATATTAGCGTCCTGGTGCACACGCTGAACTTTATACAGTTCAATAATTGATCTGACTTTTCAGGTAAGGATTAACAATTAATTATTAATTAATTTCTATTTTATGCAGTTGTCAGACAGGACTGTGGAGACAATAAGGGCAATCTGCTAAGGAGGGAAAAACAGATGCCTTTACGTCTGCCCCCAGTTGAAGCTATGAACCACTCAAGCAGATGGGTTGCAGGACAAAAACCTAAAGTGGCCGCCCTCAGGTCCACCACAGAGCTGCCGAGCATCTACAAACTGCCAAAAATCAAGAAAAATTCAGTAAAGCACTTCAGGCCAGTTAGCGGGAATCTGCTCAGGCTGTACAGTGTACTGCCACCAATCTCACAAGGACAGACGTACTTGACAGGAACCTTGAGTGCAAAAAGGCAAACAGCTCCCAAAAGGAACAAAGCAAAAAAAAATTCTTAACTTTTAACTTTCTCACATCAATGTTTATCCTGCTAAGTGAATGTTTGGTTACTTAAAGTAATCCCTGGTTTTATGATAACAGAGTGAGGTGTTTTATTATGGGATTCGCCTCAGCGTGAGCAACTACGGAAGTTCCAATGACACCACGTCTGTTAGTGACAGACAGGTTGAGCTGTACTTAGAGCTCCGCCCTCCTCTTATTATCACGGCCGACCGCCACTCCTAACTCATTCTAGGCAGAATTCTTTCTGTGCCTATGCAAGGATTATCAAAGAACCAGGTATTATGTTAAGTAACTCAACATTCTTTTTCTAACAGTTGCTCAATGTTTCACTATGGGAGATATAGCCCACTCCTGTATTGCATAATTGTGCATGCAGCTGTGATCTGGAGTTAAACTTTAAGCCTGGACCCTGTGCTTTCAGCGGAGTCTGTAATAACCCATAAGTGTGTGGCGAGTAGCCCAACACGGTGTCCAACACAGATGTCATGAACTGACACCCCTTTAAACATGGCCGATGATGTGGCCATGCTCCTGGTGTAGTGAGCCCCTCAGTCCCAGTGGAGGTCGAACTCGCCTGCACCTATATCCCATGGATATGGCCTTCATGATCCAGTGAAAAACTGGCTTGCCCCTGTGAGAAGTGGCCCATGAGAAAGACAAACCTTCCTAAAACCTGGTGTCCTATCCACATAAACACACAAGGCCCACACCAGGCATAAAGTGTTAAGTTGTTGAGCCCCCTGGGGAGGATGAAAAGCTAACAGATGCACAGTGGGACACCTGTATGACAGATTTACTACCTTAAGCAAAAAGGCTGGTTTGGGCCGAACAAACACCTTAGCCTGGGTTCAGAAAGGTGGTGAGATAGGGCGTTTAAAACAAATGTCAAATCCCACAACCGAGCACCTTTCATAAAACAACAAACCAGGGGATGCTGCCTGGCTGGTTTGTTTACCAAAACCCACATGACAAGCAGAAATTGCTGCCAAGAATAAGCCTTAATTGTGGAGCAAATCTTGCCCTTTTCCAACAACTCCTGGAGGAAGCACAGCACATCCACCACTCAACACTAAAAAGGAATGATATACCTGACACACCACTCTTCAAAAACCTGCCATTTACCACTGTAAAGGCATGAGGTAGAGGTAGCTCTGGTATTTTGAATAATGTCAATGACCCCAGAAGGCAGGCCTCCTGCATTCAGGTTCCACCTTTCACGTGCCAGGCCTAGAGAGCCACCTGTTCTGGGTGAGGATAGTAGATTTCCCCGAGCCTGGGACAGGAGGTCCTTCTGTGCAGGAAGGGGTCACAGTTTGTCTGCTAGCAAACCCCCGATTCAAAAGCCTGGCACGTGTGTGGCACGCAGGGACATAAACCTTGTGCGGCTCCACAAAATTATTTTCTGGTCTGTGTAGCTGCAGAGATCAAGTTCCACCTTGGCGGTTGATATAAACTACAACTTTGGAGTTGTCTGTTTTCACCAAAGCATGATGTCCCACGGCCGAAAACATGCATGCGGTTCCAACATGTTTATATGAGCTCAAGCCTTCCTCTGGGACAATACATCATTCACTGCCATGCCCATCAGAGTCACGCCCCATCAGAGTCACGCCCCACTCTGTCAACAATGCATCTGTCTTAAGGGTCATCCTG
The DNA here is from genome assembly GCF_033026475.1 of Channa argus. Lineage (NCBI taxonomy): Eukaryota > Metazoa > Chordata > Actinopteri > Anabantiformes > Channidae > Channa > Channa argus. The sequence goes on from NC_090217.1 coordinate 9,966,955, forward strand.
GTTAGCGTTGCCACCAGCAGGACCCCAGATGCCAGGACCGTAGGGTCTCTCTAAGGTTGCTGAGCCGTGATGTCGAGTGCAGAGTCACTGTGCGGTTGAGGTGACGACGAGAGCTGCAATGAGGGACCCAGCGTTGAAGATCCCTCATCATCAGAAGGCTTAGATGCACTACAGATTTGACTGATGCCATGAGACCTAGGAGGCGGAGGCACAGTCACAGTCAAGACACTACTGTCCTCAGCTGAAATCTGGTGAGACATTGTGTTTATGAAGCGATCCTGCCCCCGTTTATGAATGTGGACATGACTTTCCTGGGCAGAGCACAGCTGAATGGTTTAAGGCACACAGCATTCTGTCTTTACAGAAGAGCTGATATTTGCTTGTCTTCTGTTGGAAGATGGAGGACACTTATAAGGCCCACAACTCCTCCTACAGAGACTGAAATACATAAGTACAACTTATGTCATCATGTTGGATTTGGTTATGTTTTTGGTCCTTCTGGGATCTCTTTGGGTCCACTTGGGATTGTCTTTTGCCACTTTGTGTCTATTCTTGGTCTTTTTAAAAATTAATCCCTGTGACATAAAAACAAGAATATTAATTAATATTAATTAACATGCTTTATTCAGAGGCTCTGGCCCAGGTCCCCAAGAGGTGAGGAGGGCCCTGGGCCCAGTACACCCATCCATGTGTGCATGTTTGGTGCATATACATTTTAATCACTCTCGTTCTTTAACTTTTACAAAGCATTGACTCACAGTCAATTTAAGTTTTCTGAGCTATAAAAGTGGAGACAGATCTTTACAAAGACATCTAATCATAAATATTAAACTGAAAATAAGTGATTGCATAACCCCATTAAAAGTATCTCACCTAAATTATTACTGTTGCAGCATATTGGTTTTAGAAGTTACACTTTTTTTTGTGCTTTCGGCTTATCCCGTGTGTTCAGGCTCTCGTCAGGGTCGCCACAGCGGATCATTGTGCGCATGTTGATTTGGCACAGTTTTTATCCCGGATGCCCTTCCTGACACAACCCTCGACAAAAGTTACACCATTAACACAAAAGAACAATGCGAGAAAGGAAAATAAATCCCAAATTAAACATTTCAAGTTTCTTTTAATGGATTTGACAAAACCTCTACATGTTTACGCAAAAATGTGCCTCAGTAATGTTTGAAGTGGGACATATTAAAACTATAAAACTTTGGAATACATACATATAAATAATTTAAATAAATACAACAAGTTGAAGTGATACGGTACAAAATGACAACTTATAGGATTCAGCTTTTCACCACAAAAATTACACAAGTGCATTTGTTTAAGTACAAGATTTAAGATGATCTGAATTAATACCAAAAAGCAAATGCATGCTGTGACAGAAACTTTGCTTGTACATCTTTTTGCCTGTGCTTTAACTAACTCCCTTTAGGTCCAAGTACAAAATAATTAAACCCTAGAAAAGATAGAAGAACACAGGAGTTTGTGCAACTTCCACCAGGTCAAGATCAGAAATGAATTTGTGTCCCTCAAGCCCTGAGCATCCTGGTTGGTGTGGCATGGCTGTATTGTTAAAAAGAAGATAGACACTCTAGTTGAGGGATACACACACACGCGCGCGCGCACACACACACGCACACACACACACACACACACACACAAACTTTACAGCCTGAAGTAGTTCATTGCGTCTGAAGAATGTAAAAGTATTTGAAGTCCATACAGAGGCAAACAGAGGCTTCTGTAAACAACTGCACTACCCATTTTGTCCTCTGCATGTTCCTGCTCGTCCATCTGCTGCTGCTGTGCCATCTTGGCGATGGGCAGTTTCATGACTCTGGGCCAGAAGGGGCAAAAAGACAGATATTTAAATGTCTGACAGGTTAAATGTTTTTAAAATGCTCTAAATGTGAATTTTACATGCAGAGAAGCTGTTAGGTAAGGTTTATAAAAACTGGAAACAGATGGAAACAGATAGTTTGGTTCTGTCCAAAAGTACCTGGCAAAGTTAAAAAAGAACATTTTACAACACCAATTAATTCCATGTAAAAAAAAATATTTATAGATTAAACAAACAAAATATAGCAAGTTAGTAAAGGATGTTTAGAGTTGCTGGCAGACAGATTTATTTTGGGTAATGCCACTATTCTAAAGGTGTTGTTAAAGTAAGCTCCATCATCATCTGCACCATCAAAGTGTATCTCAAAAACTTTAGTATTTACATTGTGGCGATGTTACATTTTCAGAAATATTCTCAAAGAGCTAATCTGAGTACCTCTTCAGCCTCTGTAGATAACTATAAAAAACTACAAAAATGGAAAATCCAAACTAAATATTTACTGCTTCAAAATTGCCATAATATGTCAAAGAATGTTGCCCTTTATGTAATTTTCAAAATGTGACACAAATGAACTGTAGTAACCTAAAACCGCTATTGCGTACTCTAACACATGAACCCGATCTCTTTCTGACATGATGACATTTCATTGAGTCAATGTGAATTCTTACCTACATCGTCCGTATCGTCAGCCAGGGGGTCAGAGTTCATTACGTATTTGCTCCCAAATATCTGCACCAACTGGTCAAAGAACTTGCATTCCTGTTTTTCCCCTCTGAAGCAAAAGATACATTTAGATCTTGTTTAAAATATGTTTAGAGAATGAAAGTCTATTTGGCAGCATGTTCCTCCTGGTCAACCCCCAACAATGAACACTTGCACTTACTTTCTTCCTTCTAGGAAGTTTCTAAAATTAGCCCTCAGCCTCTTTATCCTTGTCTGACATTGTTCAGGAGTGCGCAGGAAGCCTTGGCTGGCCATGACCTGAGAGATTTGCATGAAGATGTGTTTGTTTTTGGTGCAGCCGTTCAAGTTTTCCTGAATCTCCTCACTCCCCCATATGTTCAAGAGGGCCTCTGTCTCCCCATCACCCCAGGCCAGCTTCGAGCTGTCAATTACCCACTGGTTACCTGTGGCAACTAAAGAGAGAAAAGAGGTTATATACAAAAAAAAATTGCACATTACAGTGCATAGTGAGATTCCCATCTACAAGCTACAGCACAGAGGTTTATACAGAGCACTCAACTGCTAAATAAGCATTTGTGCCTGACTTGTAGAGTTTTAATTTAACACCACCTAACTGCCTTGTCACAAATTTCCTTTTGACTTTTGATCTTCTTTTACCTTTCTTTTGGCACGGTTCAGGTGTGCAGTCATCCAGCTCATCTACGATTGATGTTTCAGCAACTGAGTTGTCTACTTTCAGTTCCTTCCTGAATATTTTGTCCATCTCAATGAAGAACTTAAATTCCTCCCTAAATTTAGAGGGAAAAATCTTGTTACAACTGGACTACTAACATTTTCATTTGTTACTGGCAAAGAAAATGTCTTTCCAAACACTGAATGACAAAAAACTGAATGACTCATTGTTTTGTCTTCACATACTTTTCATGAAGGAAAGCGTATTTAAGGCGCTTAATGCGGGTGTAGCACTGCTCCGAGGTCCTCATAAACCCTTGCTCACTCATCTTCTCAGAGATGTATTCAAACACATGTCGGTTCTTTAGGCAGCCCTTCAGGGTGAGCTGGACGTTGTCGGCACCCCAAATGTCCAACAGGGTTCGAGTCTCTTGGTCTGACCAGGGCATCTTTCTGCTCAGGTCAACTAGGAGGTGGTTGGTCGAGGGCTGCTGATCTAAAAGTAGGAACAAAAGCCTTATTACTGCATGTATGAGCCAACCGGCATTTCCTCTGTTGTGGTTTATATTGTGTGTTGTGGGGTTGGTTTGATTAAGAAGCGTATGTATAAGTGTACTGATGATATCATTAATGACGTCATATAACTGGCTTTGAAGTTGGCCTTTGAAGTTTACCTTTTAAGTTTGTTCAACTAGTTGTCGTAGAAACAATATCTTGTTTCCAGACAAGAAGTTAATCTCAGCTTTTGGAAAGAATGAACAGCTATTGGCGCTATTAGAGATTTAAGTTCAGCTATTAGAGTGGAGAGAAAGAACGGACTACAAGGTAGTGGGGAGCGCAACAAGGTAGAAGTCAAAGGTTCAGTGTGTAGCTGTGGAAGCACACGGTTTCTAACCTTGTTCGGTGGAATTGATTTGTGAACATGTTTGTGAAATTACTTTTCAGGAACGTGTACTGTAGAATTACTCTGTTATCGTCTAAGTTGAGAAACGTGGAATTCAATAAATGTCCACTGTTCGTCATACAATGAACTCTGGAGTGGATAATTGTTGGACCATCGGATACGAGTGAGATCATCTTTGCACTATGTATTTTTCTTTGAAATTAAATCTGTGAACTGTCCAAGCTTGTAATAGACAAACTTGCACATGTGGGTTGAATCATATTTTAACATACACAAGTCCGTATCCTTGTCCATTAGAGGTTGCAAGGAGGCATCAGCAGGAGTAGAGTCCACATCAGCACTTACAGAGTTGTCACCTAGAACTGGAGCCAGTAGGTGGTAGTATCGAAACACAGCAGGACGTCCTCCACTTCTACAAACATAAACCAAACGTAAGGTGGAAAACATTGTGCTGGAATAACTCCCATCCAATCAGCCATATTTACCTCTGGCTGTTGCAGTAACGCCTGTAAGTCTTCTTCAACCTTTTGATGCGGCAATGGCACTGCTCTGCTGTCCTCAGGTAACCCATGGCAACCATTTTCTCAGATATGTCGGCGAATATGTGACCATTTCGGACGCAGGTTTTAAGGCTGTGCTGCACATCATCTGCAGCCCACACCTCAATGAGAGCAACCGTCTCTTCCTCTGTCCACGTTGTGTTCAGGCCATCTACACCTGTTTCAGTTGGAAATAGAAGTTTAGTCAGTGGCTAAATGTTTTTCTAATGTAGCACGCTGAAAATGACTCTGGACCTGGATCCTGGTCTGCTTGTTCATCTCTTTCATCATACTCATCAATAGAAACAGCTTCCTGTCCAAGAATTTGTTCCAGCTGGTTGTAGAATCTATAATCAACTCTTCTTCCACATCTAGAAGGTGTGCGAACACATACATAATATTATAGTGGCTTTAATTTACAAACAGGTGAAAACGCAAATACACAATGAATAATCTCACTTCTTTCTGTCGTAGCACTGTCGAAAGTTGTTCCTCAAAGATTTGACTTTCCAGCGGCACTGCTCTGAGGTCTTTGAGTGGCCAAGGTCGTGCATCCGCTTCGAAATGTCAGCATACACATGCCCATTGTGCACAAAACCCCTCAGAGCCCTCTGAACATCTTCATCGCCCCAAATATCAATAAGCGCCAGAGTCTCTTCGTCTGACCACAAGTTGGATGCTGTTTTTTCTGCTGACAGGCTCATTTCTCCATCTTATAGCAAAAACATAGAACTTGTCATCATTTGTGGTATGAATCTGTTGGATTTTGTCTCCTATCTCTTCACTAGAAAATACACCATGCAGATTAACATGTACACCCCAGCAATTACACACAGTACAGCATGTGTTTTAAAACGCCTTGTTTTGGATGTCAACCTTATTGAAGCTCATCATGAAAGTGTTAAGAGTAGGATTCACATACATTTTCTCACATATTTCTGAACATAGTCAATTCTTAATTTCAATGTTTTTTGTGTTTACACTTCAGTAAAATCATTTGAAACATCATGTTGGAAAGTATTATTGCTGTTCTATTCAAACTGTGAATACTGAGGGGAAATTTGACCTGTTTCAGTGATTGATTCATCATTAGAGTCTTCCAATATTTCAATGGAGTCAGCTACCACCGTGGATGACGTTGATGGCTGCTTGTCTAAGATTTGTTCCAGCAGTTCGTAGAATTTGAAATCGACCCTGTCCGTCCCACATGAGCTAAACACAGTAAAGACAAAAGATTTAAGAGATAACCAGTAGAGCAGAATGCAAAAATATTCATGTGCAGTTTTTACCCCATGTTCTCTTGGCACTGGCGATAGTTTGCTTTCAGTCGTTTGATCCTGGAGTGGCACTGCTCTGCACTGCGAGAGAAGCCATTGGCACTGAGCTTTTCTGATATTTCAGTAAAAACGTGACCGTTGTGTGGATAGCGTCTCAGGTTCTGCTGAACCTAAATGTAGGTGACATTCATATTAAAGATAGCAATATTAAATAAAAACCCAACTAAAATGACTTCAATTGGCAGAATGTTAATGATTTTACATTTGTAGTGTTTATTGTGGGACAAGGAAAAATCAGCTTACATGAGCTAAACTTTAAATTACAGCTAAAGAAGATGGTTTTGGTTGATTTACCGAAGTGAAGCAAGTCATTCTTAGGCAAATGTAAGGTATAACTACAGTATGTGATATTTAAAATGCAGGATTTTCATAATAAGGGTTGTGCTCTACCTGTGGGTCTCCCCAGAGCTCCAGAAGGATGATGGTCTCTTTATCGGACCAGGGAACTTTCTTCCTGTCTTCTTGAATTCCCACAACAGACTCTGAAAATCATAAAGAAAAAAGAGAAATCTAATTTGATTAATAATTTGACACAGTTTATTATTACTGCTGTTAATAAGATACGACACTTCTATATTACATCTGTTTTTGTATCGGCCATTCTGTTCTAATTAGTTTAATTTAATTCTAATTAGTAGTTTTATTGAGAATAAGCTATAATCAGTACATTCAAGTAAATTTATCATCAACAGGATTATTTTTGTTGAATACTTCTAGTTTTAGAAACAATGAGTGCATAATATATAACAAAGCATGAGGTGGTTGAGCATTCAGTATTCTAACTGCAAACTTGCGGTATGTATTTGGAGTAGCTCTCCAGGCTGAGGATAAAATATAAAAGTATATGTCCAAAAGATTGCATACTTTATAATGTGAAGCTGTGTCTACTTCATAAAAGTCATATTTTTTGCTTAGCTGCATCCAGGGCTTACATACAGTACATCTATTGAATTTTATTTCTCTATATCAACTTGAGATGGACTTGTCTTCTTTTGTCTTAACAAAAATAAAGTGTAGCGTAATTAGGGAGATGTACTGAAATTAAAAAGACCTGAACTGGAAAACTACGCTGTCTTAACACCCATCCCTGCAGCTGGCAGATAACATTTGTGTTTACCTCTCTCATGATGGGAGTAGGCAGGAAAGTTTTTGTCTCCGGCCATTCCTAGTATTTCATCTATCTGTGGATTTGAAGGGAAGTCCTTCACCAAAATTCTTCCCAGTTCATTGTAAAACTTGCACACAACTTGCTCCTGCCCCTTCAAGCTACAGTTAGTGGGTAAACAGAGGACAGATATAATCAACAAAAATCCACACTTTTCATTCTGTAGTAAACATACTGTACATACTTGTTTTGGTAGCATTGCCTGAAGCTTGATTTTAGCCTTTTAAGCCTTGTCTGGCACTGCTCTGGTGTTCGGGAGAAACCCTGGACAGCCATTTTGTTGGATATGATAGAGAACATGTGTCCGGTTCTATGCGTCCCTCTCATCTCCTGCTGTATCTTGTCTTCCCCCCATGTGTTGATGAGGGCCAATGTCTCCTCGTCTGTCCAGGGGACGCTTCGGGTTCCTTGTGAAATATAAATCACATTGTAAAATATATTAAACTAATAATACAACTGTAATAGAAAAAATGGAATTTGTCTTTTTGATAGAACATTTTAGCATCAATGTCTGGATATTTTTGGATACACTGTGGTATAGTCAACAGATAAACCAACCAAAACACCTAATTATAATAGTCGTCATAGAGTAAGCAGTTTATGTTGAGATTATTTAATTTTAATAATTCCTTTTCTGATGATGAGTTCTACAGTGCTGAACTCATTGGGTTAATGAGTGTAATCAAACGTGACACTGTACCGATTTCAAGTTGACTTGTGTGGCCAAGAAACTGCAAGTCTTCATCACCGTCCTGGGACTCATCTTCATCCAAGACCTCTTCAATGTCATAGGTAACTTCAGGAACAGCCAAAGAAACTGAGGAGCCGAGGACCCGCTCCAGCTGCTCATGAAATTTATACTCTAGCCTGGAGTTCCCTCTGTTTGTAGAACAGGAATCATTTCAGTTTCAGTTATTGGACAGAATGAAATGAAGACAGCTAGAAAAAACATTATTGTTTACTACCCACTTGTTGTTCTGGCGGAAGCATTTCTTCAGGCGTTTAATCCTGGTCTGGCACTGTTCCACTGTTCTCATGTAGCCCCTTTCTGCCATCTTCTGTGCAATCTGCGTGAAAATGTGACGGTTTTTTAAACAGCCCTTTAAAGCCTGCTGCACTGAGTCCTTACCCCAAATGTCGAGCAGATTGAGTGTCTCCTCCTCGGACCAAGGAACTTTTGTGTCTGTTACAACTGGGAAAGAACCTTCCTGAGAGTCTAAAACGAATCGAGAAGAGTTAATTAAAGGACTGAGCTGATCTACATATACTGATCAGCACCTAATATCTTTACAAACCTGTATATTCTCCCCATATAGAGATAAGTGGAGATTCACTCGAATTCTCATCATCCACTGAGGAATCGCTGCAAAAATGGGACAAATTTTACGTGTTGACAAAGTCTATTCTAATAAGCTCAAAGCAAAATACTTTTTCCCCTGTAGCTCACAATAATCCTGAAGGTTTTTGTAGGCAGTTGTAGTATTTGTATTGTGGTTGAAAGTGAAGATAACAGGGAGATAATTCCATAATAAAATAAATAAATAATAAAATGAAAAAAGAAAGATTGAGCATTAAATAAATAAAGATCCAATGAAAGCATGTCAGCTCAACCAAAAGGAAACTGGCTTCTATAGTAACTTGTGTGAAAGAAATGAATAAAAAAATTCTGGTAATCTTACAAAAAAGCTGATGTCTCCACAGTCTTCTTGGCAGGAATATCTACACCTCCACTCAGCTTCCTCTTCCCAAGAACCCGTGATTCTCTCAAACTCAGGTTGTCCTCATTGGGTGCTGAGTCTGTGTCTGCAGTCTCATTAGATGTAGTGAGGTCTATGGTTTCATCACACGGGTGTGTAGCCTCCTGAGAAATGCTCCTGCCTTTAATCTGATGCTCCCAAACGTCAGAGTCCCTCGTCTCCTCTCGTCTTTGCCTGATGGTCTCAGAGCTCCACCTGCTCGCCCTATCCAAGCTGCCTGTGTCAATGAGAGCATCGAGACATCCTTTGTGTTCTGGAGAGGTTGGGTCTTTGAGAGCAGGTGAGCAGGACGTTGTGTTCGTGTCAGGTCTGGCCCCAGGAGGTAGCGACAGGGAGGAGAGGATGCAGTCATCCATTGGTAATAATCTTGGATCTACAATTAAGGATTAAAGTGGTTTATTTGGCCCAAGCTTGGATTAAATTTTGAGAAAGATCAATGTGATTTTTATTCCATTTTTGCTCTGAGGTGAAAACAGGATATTTTCATTGCTTAAGTTCTCAAGATTTTAAATACACACATATTACATACATGACATAGACAATTAAAGAGACGATACAAATGCTCAATCCTAATCATGTGTCTAGTAAGGGCAATGCATGTGCAAAACATTTTCATCTTAACCTAAATGACTAGTTTCTGCATAGTGTCAACTTACAAGTTACTCATCTTTATGAGCCTACAGTACCTTTCTCCTGAAAGTGACCAAGGTTTCGGTGGTGTTCAAGTATAGCCTTCATGTCCTCTGGTGGGAAAAGGGATTGTAAACAGTCCTCTAGGAATGATGGAGTGTCTCCGAGCAAAGCTGCCAACTGACAAGGGAGATGAAGTTACTAGTTTAGTAGCCATGCATTCATTTATTATGCTGTAAATGTATTTTATACAGCCAAATGCCATACACAAATGAGGTCAAATGATGATGATGGTCCTTTAGCAAATTAGTTTACAAGCATGAAAATGTGAAAATTATTGTCATCCTATTGTTTATCCTTAATTTTATATGTAGTTTGCTCCAGCATGTGAATTCTACTAACCTAGCTTTGAAACTGAAGGCTTATGGCAGTAGCGTTTTGGGACCGGGTGGTGCACCTGCGCCCATTTAGCTCTCCTTTATTTATTCCTTTATTTGTCTCTGCGTCAGTGGTTCAGACACATGAGCCTCTATACTGAGTTCACTGAGCATATGTGAGACAGTGTTTGATTTGGAGCCATGCCAGAGCCGTTTCCTGGTTTTACAAGGCTTGTGTTGCTTTTGGTTTATATTAAAGATGAAATAAATTACAGAAGCACAACAAGGTGTGCAGACTTCCCACAGGGCCTGATAGCATCCCCTGATAGCTCTTTCCTTCACGTTAACAATGCAGTGGTAAGCTAACAGAATATGAATATATTGGAAGCCAGAATGTGACATGCTACATAAACATGGAGTGTGGATATGAAAAGAAGTTGCTCAGTCTTAGCAGTATCACCAGTGAAAAGGTCATTATCACAAGTTTTTATTATACAAGTGGCTGACAATAAAGCAAGTGTTAAAATAAACATGCCACCTGTGTGAAGTCTGGAACTGGCAGCAGCTCATCCAGTCTCGATATAAATTCCCACACCAACATCTCAAGTGCTGCATCATACTTCGACCCAAAATACACAGGAAAGACTTCCTACAAATGAGAAAGACATTATATGATACATGTAGAATCAGTGTGTGGGGGGGGCTTTTTAATGTAAAGTACTTCTGACATTTTGCTGTACCAGTAAGTATCTCAGCTTGCTGCAAGGTTTTAAACATCAGAAAACTGTGACTTTGTGCTGTAAGACACTGAACATTTGGAGGTTTGTTTTTGCTGCAATTACAATTGTGACACACTTACATTAAGAAATTTATTAACCCACAAATATTTGGCAATGATAATATGGTTACAAATTATACATCCTTCACTCATTTATTGTTGCTGGGACCAACTTTAACTTTAAAATGACCTCCGATCGCTGAGTCTTAAATATTGGAACAAAAGAATGAAGTAGGTAACTGGGCAAAGGCAGATACAGAGCAGATCCTTCCATACTCAAAAACACACGGGGCACATCCTCCGAAAGGGAACCAAACAACTGATAAACCACAGACTATTGAATATAGTTTAGTTTATAGAGATTTGTAATGGCATGAAGACACTTAATATTATACATGTATAAGTCTGTTTTAGTACCACTTTTAGTCAACTATCTTATGTATCCACAAAATTTAACTTTGCTGTGTGAATATTGAGATATTGTTCTTTAAATAACACATTTACCATCATTTTGCTCGTTTAAATCTCAAAATGCTAGGTCTCTGATGATAAATTAAATATTTTAAACTATATTGCATATCAGTTACTTAACCCGAAAAAGATTCTTAACTGGAAAACAATAATAAACATTATTAAAGAGAATTGGCTTAATAGTCCTAGTTCTGAGTTACAAATTAATTTCATATTTCCCTCTCATTATCCTAATACTATTTGAGTCTCATAAGGATGTAAATGTATAGTTTACCAATACCTGCAACCCAAAACACAGTGTCACCTGGACATATTTAAGGCTTTAAACTTTCATGGCATAGATCTTTGGACATGTCCTCATGCATAATACTGTATGTGGGATTAAAGCTGAGACATGTTCATCTGACAACAGACCTGAAAAAATATTTACACTAAAATGTGACATATAAAATTGCATATTATTTTTCTTGTGAGCAGAAAGGTAAGTGCTGCCACACCTGGAAAAAATATTTTCTTTCAGAGGAATCCTCCAGTAATGAATGCACCAACTCCACAAAGTTCACCTCAGATTCCTCCACCTGGTCAATGGTCACCTGACAAAAAAAAAAAAATATATACTCACTAAATGATAAAATGTTCAATAAATGTAATGGGAAACAAACACCTCTAAATATACTTTGGTCTATATTAGTTTAGATTTAAATGTATATAATTGGAGTAGAAAACAATTTAAAAAATACAGCCATTAAAATAATTAATGAAGGTTTCCAATGGTTTGAGCAACTCAGTAAGACTGGAAACGCATACAAATAAATGACCACACCCGAGAAAAACAGTTTTGTTTTCCACCATCAGTTGGCTTACATGGTGATCCTTGGCAGTGCTGACAGGAGCTTTAATTCTGTCCAGATGTGGCTGAATGGTTTGCATGTCCACTGGGTGCTCACCTCGACACATCTCTAGAACCAGCTGGTTTTACACAAAAACAAGTCAAAAACATCACATTTAAACAGCCTTGATTTATTAAATCACCTGCCAAAACACTAGACTACAGCCATTGAGTAACTTGGTTTTATTTATTCTGTGTTTTCAGTTTTGAATTAGAAATCTTTGACGTGTTGTTACTCTGCTCACATGAAGTACAGAAGAAATGAAAATGATCTTTATTGCAACACTGATTGTCATTAAAATCTAGTCATTTGCTCAAAATTTATTTATCAGTTTAAATTCACTATATATATTGTTAACAAGAGTCTGGTAAAATAAACATAAACTCTGTATGACTAAACAGTGACTAGTACACACCCTCGCCCTGAGTCCCAGGATGAGCTGAGCCCTTTGACTGTAGCTCATCAGCTCTGGGACCAGCTCTGTCACCATGGTAACAAACTCTTCCAGCATCCCATAGTGGTCCACAAGACCCTGCTGAACAACTTGCCACACAGCAGCTGATAACAGCTGCAAGGGCGGGGCCAGGAGGCGAAGACAACGGACTGGATCATTTCCTGAAATGCAGGGGAAAGTAAAAAGGTGGGGAAATAAAATGGATGAACTTTAAAAACTACAAAAAAAACTACCTTGCATCAGCAGTAAGTGTTTGTCACGTTACCATTATGACATACACCCTGAGAGCAGGAATAGACAAAACAAGACAGATATTTGCTTTACTGTTAAAGAAGCAGGCTCCATGAAACATTTAAATTTGTATTGGTTGCAAACTTTTATCAACCATCATGCTTGTTATAGGAATTTTGTCACATTATTCATACTAAGATAAGGAATAAGACCTCGGGGCGTGTGGGGATCATACAAGAAACCATACACACACCTACAGAACAAAAATAGTTTAAACAATTTTGTATGTATGTAATGTATTTATTAATTTAAAAATAAATCTGTCCAAATTTGGGAACAAATGTTACTGCTCTCAGGTCATCTGATAGTTCCTCCCAAAAGAGCCAAAGTTGTTTTGGGTACACCACACTAGTGCTGTTCAGTGGTGACTGGACATGCTTGTAGTTTTTGAAAAATTTTTTCAAAAAGGCAGACCTATTTTCTCAGTTGAGTCACTTTTTTTTTGTCCCTTTGATGGTCACCTGTGGGTTGTTGTCCTGCCCCACTTTCATGTTAGTTGCTGGAGACACATGCTTTAGGCTGTGAATGACCTTGGAAATGATAAAAGAAATGCATCCTGCAAGGGACTGACTATTGTTTTTCGGATGCAAAGTGACTGCTGAGTCTTGTCCTAAGGAGCTGGCTCTCCTGCTCAAATGAACCGCTGAGTCTTGTGTCTTCAACAACACACATGAAAGTAGGGCAGGACAACAACCCCCAGGTGACCATCAAAAGGATGACTTAAAGACTCCACAGAGTTTTTAGGACTGCTCTCTAGCCAGTTGGTCAGAAAGGATGAAGCGCTTTGGGTGAGAGGTGAACCGTTATCAAAAACTACAAGCAAGTCAGATGCCATTAAACAGCGCTTCTGGCATTACAATGTCCTGGATGACTGAAAACCTTCACAGGTGGTTACTCTGGCTATAGTTAGAAGATGACTAACAGATAAACTGAGGGGCCTGGACTCAGTGAGCAGGTCAGATTGAGACTTTATCGGAAATCCCAAGCATTAAGTGCGTCTAGACCAGCAGCAGATTTTTGACGATAATTTTCAGTTTTTGTAGAAATCAATTAAAGGATCTAAGGACTGATGTAAAAATGTTTATATTTACATATTCATGTAAAACCTTTGGCTGTTGCATTCAGAATAAGCTGCAACCTTAAGATTGTCTCTCATGGTAGTCCAAAAAAAGTATTACAGTAATCCAATCTGCTAGAAATGAATGCATGGGCCAGTTTTATAGTGTTTGATTGAGAGATAAATCCTCTACTTTCTATATATATTCTACCTGTAATACACTGATACATTTTTCAAAGTTGAGATTAGCACCAAGAATGACTTCAAGGATCTTATTCTGTTCATTTTATTTTAAAGACAGTAAGTCTAAATGTGAAAATGCTACCAATCTCTGTTTCAAAGTACCTACTACTAGTGTTTGTTGTATTAATTTGGATCTGTAGAGAGTTATTAGACATTCAAATCGTAATGTTGGCAGTTTACCAGCTTGCTTATGTGGTTTAGATGACCAGAGGACAGGGTACATACATCCCCAATTCCAGAAAATTTGGGACCATGTGTAAAACCTAAAAACAACTGTCTGTAAATGTCTGGGAAGTGAGGAGACCAGTAACTGGAATTTAGGAGAGGAAAGGTGTCCCATTCTTCTCTGATACAGGATTTTAGCTACTCAGTGGTCCTGGGTCTTTGTTGCCATATTTTTCTTTTTATGATGCACAAAATGTTTTCTATTGGTGAAAGGTCTGGACTGCAAACAGGCCAGTTCATCACCCGGACTCTTCTCCTTTGAAGCCATGCTGTTATGATGGATGCAGTGTGTGGGTAAAGCTGTATCATCCAATGAAGAAACCATATGTGAACATGATCCAGAAATGCCCCCGTGTTCTCTGGGCCAAAGCTCATTTCAAATGGTTTGAGGCAAAATGTAAAACTGAGAGAAATTTTATTTGGAAATTATGGATGCTATGTCCTGTGGATTAAAGAGGAGAGGGACCATCCAGCTTGTTATCAGCAGACAGTTCAAAAGCCTGCATCACTCATGGTATGGGGGTGCATTAGTGGCTGTGGTGTGGGCAGCTTACACATCTGGAACAGCATCATCAATGCTGAAAAGTACATAGAGATTTTAGAGCAACATATGGTCCCATTCAGACAACGTCTCTTTCAGGGAAGGCCTTGCATATTTCAGCAAGACAATGCTAAACCACATACTGCATCCATCACAACAGCATGGCTGTTGAGTCCGGGTGCTGAACTGGCCTGCCTGCAGTCCAGACCTTTCACCAAGAGAAAACATTTGGCGCGTCATAAAACAAAAAAGCTGGCATCAAAGAGCCAATACTGTTGAGCAGCTAGAATCCTGCATCAAAAAGGAATGGGACAACATTCCTCTCCTAAAACTCCAGCAATGGGTCTCCTCACCTTCTAGACATTTAAAGACAGAACAAAACAAATGGGGGCTGTACACAATGATACTGTGTGTGACATATACCCTGTTCCAACTTTTTGAGATGTGTTCCTGCCATCTAATTTTAAAATTAGCTAATATGTGTAAAAATAATAGTAAAATCTCAGTTTCAAAATTGGGTATTTTGTTTATGTTTTTGTTTAATGTCAATAAAATATCGGTTGATGAGATTCGCAAATCATTGCATTCTGGTTTTATTTAGTTTTTACACATCGTCACAACTTTTTTGGAATTGGGTTGAAAAAATGAGCAGAACCAGATAGACAGATAACACAATCATTAACTTAAAATATCACAATCAACAGTGTCAAATGCTGTAATAAGATCAAGCATAACTTAAATGAGTCATCATCATTTTAAGCTGAATGATTATTCTAGTACTATGATTACTCTAAAAAAAATTTGTACACGATAAATATTGCATAAAACAATTATCTTTAAATTAAGCAAACACACCTTTTTTCCTTATGACCATTTTGCAAATGAATATGAGTGCTTTCATTCATAATTGCAGCATCAAAAAAGCCTAATATTTCTATTTTTGTAAGTATAAACTCCGTCTCCCAAGAAAGAGTGTGATCTGTTTGATTTTTCCAGAACAGACACAACATTCATAAGATTTTCCACAGACTGTTCCAACTGTAGGTGAGAGGACAGTTCAATCTACTATGTCTGTTTTTTAGACAAGCAAAGAAACTACACCACAACAACCTATGTCAACAACACCCACAGGACACTTCACATGCTGGCTAAGATGACACTATGCATAAGTAAGTTTGATTTATGGTGGCCAGCACAGATAATAACATGAGACTGTTGCCGCTGCTCTCAGGTGCACTGACAACAGCATCCATCAAACTCAAAACAAACTCACAGGATCGCCCAAGATGTACAAACTATTACATGTATAACACATAAAACAGTAGTGACCATATAATAATAACATTAATAATAATAACACTCATTATCATCATAAAAGCATCCTTTAGGCTACAAATGTTTAATTTCATCACTGAGTCCCCGATGAAGTGATTGAAAACATCCTACATTGAGACATTTAGATCCCAATAAGCTCCTTTTGCATCCGGTTAGTAGTTATAAAATATTAACACAGAATATAAACTGTTAATCTCCGCTGCCTGTGTTAAGGTCACTGATACCAAGGGGATCACCAATCATCTTAAGACTCATTTCATTATTTTTCATTAAGCTTCACGCACCTCGACTGCTTCGACTTTCAGATCCGCGGTTTATTTCCATTTAGCAGCTGACACACACACGCACACGCACACACACGCACACACACAAAACAACCAGATGTCCCCCCCCCCTACTTCAGGTTGCAGATATCGCGGAAAAAAATACAAAGCCTAATAAATAAATCCTGCTAAGTTCTGTGCAATAAAACATCCATAAGAGATCGCCAACGTCAAAAATGCGAGCGCTGCTTTGCTGGGGGCATTGACAGGTTCTTGCTTTTATTCCCGCACCGGGAGGAGACACAGAACAAAGGTTTCTGGTCTCATCCGCCTCAGTCCAGATCACGGCAAGCCCTCTTTCCTGGTTGGCTGACGAAGACCGGATCAACTAGGCTGTTCAGATTGTTAAACACTAGATGGCGCAATGAACAGGCATCATCTGCTCTATGTGTGGTGAAAGAAGTATTAATGTAGTAGTTTTTTATTATATGTAAAAGATGCAATGTCACCATTAAAATTATATAGAATTGCATATATGGAAAAGTCCTGCATTCAAATTCAACCTGAAACACCATTCTGAAATATTCAGCGTGGGTAAATGCATGCATCATGCAGAAAGGTCATGATTTTAAGATAATACTCATAGCTTTTAAAGCACTGTCTCAGCTCCTTGTTTTATTGCTTAATGAGCCTCACATTTTGCTGCAGCCTGCTCATACAGTAAAACCAAAGGTGGGTTGTTGCTACATAGCTCTGAAACTCCCCGAAAATCCCAATTATTAATGTGTTGTAGTTGTTTATTCTCATCAAACCATATTTTATTCACAATAGAACTTAAACATCATATCAGATGTTAAAAACGAGAAATTTTACCATTTCATGAAAAATATTTGCTCATTTTAAATTCGATGGCAGCAACACATCTCAAGTTTGAACAGGGTGAGGTGTACCATTGTGTAGCATCACTTCTCCTATTACCAACTGTCTTTAAACATCTGGGAAGCGAGAAGACCAGTTGCTGGAATTTTAGGAGAGGAATGTTGTCCTAACCTGGGCCATTTTTCTTTTCATGATGCGCCAAATGTTTTCTCTTGGTGAAAGGTCTGGACTGCAGGCAGGCCAGTTCAGCACCCGGACTCAACAGCCATGCTGTTGTGATGAATGCAGTATGTGGTTTAGCATTGTCTTGCTGAAATCTGCGAGGCCTTCACTGAAAGAGACGTTGGCTGAATGGGACCATATGCTGCTCTAAAACCTCTGTGTACTTTTCAGTATTATTGGTGCCGTCCCAGATGTCTGCTGATAACAAGCTGGATGGTCCCTCTTCTCTTTAGTCTTTCCAAAAAGAATTTAAAATTTTGATTAATCTGACCATAGAACAGTTTTACATTTTGCCTCAGACCATTTTAAATTAGCTTTGGTCCAGACAACACAGTGGCATTTCTGGATCGTGTTCACATAGGGTTTCTTCATTGACAGTGATTTGCGGAAGTGTTCCTGATCCCATGCAGTGATATCCAATAGAAAATCATGCCTGTTTTTAATGCAGTGCTGCCTGAGGGCCCAAAGATCACATGCATCCAGTTTTGACCTTTTGCCTTGTCTCTTGAGCACAGATTCCTCCTGATTCTCTGAATCTTTTGATGATATTATTAACTGTGGGATCTCTAAAGTTTTCGCAATATTATGTTGAGGAACATTTTCCTGAAATTGTTCCAGAATTTTTAGAGGCAGTTTGTTACCGATTGGTGAACCTCTGCCCATTTTTACATTTGAGAGTATCTGCTTCTCTGAAAGGCTCCTTTAATACACAGTCATGTTACTGACCTGTTGCCAATTAACCTCATTAGTTGTCAAATGCTCCTCCATTTGTTTATATGCAGCAATTACTTTTCCAGCCTTTTGTTCCCCGTTCCAACTTTCTTGAGATGTGTTGCTGCCGTCAAATTCAAAATGATCTAATGTTTTGTATGAAATGGTAGAATTTCTCAGTTTCAACATCTCATATGTTGTTTATGTTCTATTGTGAACAAAATATGGGTTGATGAGATTTGCAACTCATTCTATTTTTATTTACATTTTACACATCATGCCAAGTTTTCTTGAATTGGGGTTGTATACTATGTATCTTCAATGATAAATATTTTTCCTTATCGACCCTTCTATGTAAAATACACATGTAATGTTTGAGTATTCCAGGTTATTTACATGTATGCATTAATGATTCACTGATATAAAGATGGAATCTATATCCTGACAGATATAAATCGTAATGTTGTCTATTACTTAAGATACTGTTCATGCAATGAAAATAGCATGTCTCCAAAAGCTCCCACAAAAGTATGGTAGACGTTTTTGTGGATCCTAAGATGTACTTTCATGTTAGACTTCTGGGAAAATGTCTTGTGATGTGTCAAACACTGGTAAGGTGTTTCTCCTGTGTGTGTCTTTATGTCTTTCCTCTGTCCTGAACCACTGTGGAACGCTTTGTCACATTGTGTGCAATAATAGTTTTATATTTATTATAATAAATATATTAAGCAGTAATTTGTTAAACTGATAACTCAATCATTTTCATTTCAACTTTATTTATATGGTGCCAATTCACAACATGGTCACCTCGAGGCACTTCATGTAATAAAGTAAAAATAAATTATATGTGACAAAGAAGACTCCTAACATCATTAGGATCCAACATACCCTGGACATCACCTGTTTGTCCCTCCATGGTTGGCAGAAGATGCTCAACAATCCACACACATACATGCTCAAATAGACTCAGGACATCTTTCCAAAAGCTGTAGCTGCTCTAATCTCCAAACTGGAACTCTGCACCAAGGATGCTGAAGAATAATAAATGTGCCATGGGAATTTATGTTAGCTGTATTACTGGACTTGAACACGGTCTTTTTGCATACCTTACCCATGCACTTGTTTTCTGCAACTGACCTAATTAGCGTTTAATCTCCCTTTTTTTAAATAAGTACAGCTTCTGTGTAAATGTTTTATTTGTAAAAAGTTCTAAAAGACGATACAAAAAATATCTTGTGTATGTATCTCATACTATTTTCTTATAATGATTTATTGACTTTGGGTTAAGCGTCTTGGATAAACTTCTACACCCTCCTTTATTTGTTCTATTTTTTGTTGCATCTGCTGTTGTATTTACATGGATTCCCTGATTTGTTTTGGTCCCCAAGGCTTAGAATTTGGCTGCTGGAGCCATAACACTGCACTTTTCTCTCAGAATGTAAGAGAGTGAACCAAAATTTGATAAAACACATGTGCTGGCTCAACTGAGATTCTCAATTAGGCATGTCCATTAAAGCATTTCTGCAGTGTTGTAAATCTACACCTGTCTTTCCACCTCAGACATGCCCTGAGTGGCTCAGTGTTTCAGCAGGGAAGTTGATCTTTTTATTTTACAGCGACACCACAGTGTGTATAAAAGGTCAATGACTGGTCCAATGAGAATGAACATGATGTTAACTGCTGTGGCCTACAGAACAATCACATGCGCTTAACCCAGTAGAATAAGGCTTTGAACAGTGCTCTCCACAACCATTGACAATGCACAAAATGACAGAATATATTTTTGGAATAAAGTCAAAGGTTAAAAGGAGCACTGAAACTGTTCTGGCAGGTCTCTGAGTCTTTTCTGATCCAAAACACGGTCCAAAACACGACAGCAACAAGAAAAACGTACAGCCAGATTTATAAAGAACTATGGTATCTTCAGAATATCTTGTGACATATTCTACAAGATAATTGGAACAACTGGCCTGTGAGAGCTGGTGCAGTTTTAAAGACAGAGGGCAGTCGCACCGAGTCTTTAGTTGATTTCGTTTTATTTTTGCCCTGCTGCGTAAAGTCATGGCATTTCCTAAAACATCCTCATTTCATTTTCAGCTCCTAAAACCTTTGAACAGCTACACTGTTTATACATAAAATATGATATGTGCGATAGAAATATAGGTAGCAACTTGCCATACAATCCACCGTTCTTCATTCTCTTGTGCAGAAAATTAAAAAGGTAAACGTTTGATGAACTCGTCGAGTTGGTCTCTTATTTTGAAAACGGTAAAACGGATGCGCCAGTTTCTTGACTTTGTAACACTAAACGTCAGCTAAGCTTCACTTGGGAGGGTGTACGAATGGTTTCCGGAAATAAAACGCACAAATTGATCGACAAAGCTTTTCATTTCGGCACTAGCTAAACTGGCGGTTAGCACAACGGCTAGCGAAGCTAACTGTCGCGCTTTAGCAAGGGCAAAAAGTGCAGGTCTCTATCTCCTATTTGCGTATAAGTTCACATCTGGAAAAAAATAATAGCGTTAGCTACATTTAGCAAACTAACACTGAACGAGATTTTGTAGTTTTACTTTAAGGCAGTAAAGCTCACCTTATCGGAATCGTACCGCTAAATAATATAGCTTATTTAGTTAACACAGTGCCCCCTGCTGGTGTGGAGGATACTAGCCTATCAGTTGCTAATGTTATTGCGCCATCTTCTGGTGTGGAGTTTATATCAGAAATATAAATTCAGATTTTAAAGTATAAATTGTCTTTATTTAGTTGTGATGATGCAAATCTAAATATGAATCGTTTAAAAATGAGCTGTGAAAAATGGACTGAGGTATTTGAAGTAGATCACATCTGCAGTTCATAATTATGAAAAATGGAAAGTGCGAAGCAATGTAGAATGTAGACAAAGTGTAATATGTGAAACTATCAAAGACTGCACAGGGTGATAATGTGGGCTCACTGTATCTACTATCATCTCCCTCTTTCCTCCCTGCACCTCCTGGTCCCCCCCCCGCCCCCCCCCCCCTTGATGTAGATGTCAGCCTGTATATGGCAGGTGGCCTAGGAGCAAAATATAGAGCTGTATGACAAACTGGCTGAATTCATCACACTGGTAACTGGTAACACCAAACAGAAGACTTAGCTAATCCTGGGACTGAGAGCTAGGGTTAGTGAAAATAGATAAAAAGACCTCCTGTCTACTGAGGCAGAATGGAAGTGAGGTCATATTGGTCAAACTCTTCTTTGGAGTTTGGCAAAACTGTTATCATCTTGTTATGTCTTGATTAACCATCATTTGGTTCACACTTGAGTGCATTCAAGTGCACTCAGTGTGACCTGACATATAAAAGAGAAAAAGATCTGATTAGACATTTCACTATGGAGCTAAAATCTCATTATTTTCTTGCAGACTTTGTGAGAAGAGCTTTAGGTCTCAGAGTTTACTGACAGTTCACCTGCAACATCACATGGGAGAGAGGCCATTTGTCTGGTTATACTGTCACAAGAGGTTTCTGACAAAGTCAGTTTTAAAATCTCATGGCTGTACTTTGTGCAACAAGAAATTCAAACTGTTATATCCACGCACTGTGCACCCTTAGAGTGCACATGCAGTAAAAGCCATACCTGTGCAGCACATGAGGTATGTATTTTATGTAGCTCTGGGGCCCGGCTAGCGCGTTCCCGCAGTCCCATAAGAGTCTTATTCATGCAGAAAAGGGTTTCCACAGCTGTACACCTGACACACCATTGGAGTTCCCACAAAGGAGCGAAGCTGTATTCTTGCACACAATGTGACAAAGCGTTTCACGGTGGTTCAGGACAGAGGAAAGACATAAAGACACACACAGGAGAAACACCTTACTAGTGTTTGACACATCACAAGACATTTTCCCAGAAGTCTAACATGAATATCATCTTAGGATCCACAAAAAACGTCTACCATACTTTTGTGGGAGCTTTTGGAGACATGCTATTTTTATTGCATGCACTGTATCTTAAGCAATACACAACAGCACGATTTATATCTGTCAGGACAAGATGTTTTGGTCCATCTTTATATCAGTGAATCATTAATGCATACATTTAAATATTGACTTGGAATACTCAAACATTACATGTGTATTTTACATAGAAGGGTCGATAAGGAAAAATATTTATCATTGAAGATACATAGTATACAACCCCAATTCAAGAAAAGTTGGCATGATGTGCAAAACGGAAATAAAAACAGAATGAGTAGCAAATCTCATCAACCCATATTTTATTCACAATAGAACATAAACAACATATCAGATGTTGAAACTGAGAAATTTTAGCAATTCATGGAAAATATTAGCTAATTTTGAATTTGACGGCAGCAACACATCTCAAGAAAGTTGGAACGGGGAACAAAAGGCTGGAAAAGTAATTGTTGCATATAAACAAATGGGGGACCATTTGACAACTAATGAGGTTAATTGGTAACAGGTCAGTAACATGACTGTGTATTAAAGGAGCATTTCAGAGAAGCAGAGCCTCTCAAATGTAAAGATGGGCAGAGGTTCACCGATCTGCAATGATCTGCATCTAAAAAGATTCATAGAATCAGGAAGAATCTCTGTGCACAATGGACAAGGCCAAAGGTCAAAACTCGATACATGTGATCTTCTGTCCCTCAGGCAGCCCTGCATTAAAAACTAGCATGATTCTCTACATCACTGCATGGACTCAGGAACACTTCAAGAAATCACTGTCTGTGAACACAGTTAACTGTGCAATCCACAAATGTTAAAGCTGTAATATACAATGAAGAAGCCATATGTGAACACGATCCAGAAGTGCCACCGTGTTCTATGGGCCAAAGCTCATTTAAAATGGTCTGAGGCAAAATGTAAAACTGTTCTGTGGATCAAAATGTGAAATTATTTTTTTTTGAAACCATGGATGCCATGTTCTTCGGATTAAAGAGGAGAGGGACCAGCCTGTTGCAGAAGACAGTTCAAAAGCCTGCATGTTTGATGGAAAACACATTGTCTAAAACGTTTCTTATGTTTCTTTGAACAACACCTAAGTTTTGCATTTTGTTTTATCTTAAAGCTCTGATGAACGCTTTCACATCTTCAGAAGCCTGTCTGATTTTATGGTAGGTCAATTGTAATATAAAAATTCTTACCTAAATGGTAAATGGTTTGCTTATAAAAGGCTTTACAATGTTGCTTTTCCTTCACCCATTGACTCACACACCGATGGCAGTGGTTGCCATGGTTGCTCGAGGACACACGAGACAGCAAACAAGTCGAATAATTCCACATTTCTTTTAGTAAACAATATCATGAAGATAAAATTTACATCAGAATTTCAACATTTATGACCCAAACTCTTATTTTAAAAACTGGGTTTACTTAGCAACCACCAGATAAGCATGTAGTGCGTCTTCAGAAAGTCCAGGAAAGTCCAGAAAGTCCAGAACTTGACAATTGTTGTTTTAACATAATACATTTATTAAAGTTAAATAAACACAAATGAAACAAAACGTAAATGAGCAAACAGTAAAAAAAATTCGGTAATGAACGTGGATTTCATGAAAGGTTTGTGCCTAATTTACATTTTGTTTATTTGCCACTTTTTTAAGAGGTGATGGTATTACAATGACATTACCTTTGGAATTTGGAATATCCAGGACAAAAGAAAATACTGTTAACAAAGTAACTTCACAAATACCAAGTTTTAAAAATGTTATGTTTTCAAACATTTTAAAAAAGAATTGTTTGTTTATAGGTCACAGCAGCAATAATACACCAAAACTGCTTAACATCCTAAAATTGTATTTCATGAATTAGTTTCTAACATCTGTAGTTGATTTATTTCTCATCATAATTTATATTGTATTTTGTATTGTTTTTTGTTTTTTATATTGTTTATTGTATTTTTGTATGTACACCAGACGGAGTCATGTTCTAAGCTGTAACCAAATTGTAAAATTACATACCTTGGGATGCATGTTTGTAATAATTTTTAATCAAAAAAGTTATTTAAACCAAAGTTAACAAGGCTTGTCAAATCATGGTAATTGATTTTATTTATAAAAGTAATTTATATTTTCTAAGAAATCATGAGATAGTATAAATCCATTTGCTCCTATTGTTTCATTAGTTATACAGTACAAACAATAACAATATGTGAAACACGTGCAGTGGAGAAATTAAGTGTGTTAAATCAAATGTGTGGAGGTGCACATTCCGCTGTAGTGAACCCTGAAGGGACAAGCCGAAAGCGGTTGATCTATTCTGCTGTTTTTTTCACGTGTTCAGGACGTGTTCTTAGAACTTTATTAACATGATTTCATACACTGTTGCAAATCCTGGTGTGGGAGTTTGGAGGGTATACCAGTACCAAGTATTTCAAAGGCAGCAAGGTGAAAAGAGCCCTAAATATAACAATAAATATTACAATTTCAGCCCTGCATCAGATTCCATCTGTAGCCACTTACTTTTTAATTAGCTGCTGCTTATTGCTTACACATTGAATTAAAGGTGCAGGCATGTACACAAGTCTGACCTCTACTGCATACAGAGCAATTTACCTAACGTTGTAGATTTGTAGTGAGAGCAGGGAGCAGGTGGAGGAAAATCTAGAGAGTTGGAGGTCTGCTCTGGAAAACAGAGTAATGAAGCTTAGCCACAGTAAGACAGAATACATGTGAGTGAATGAGAGGAACCGAGGGGGAACGGTGAGGTTCAGTGGCACTGAAGAAAAGACAGTAGGCAGAGCTGGAGGTATCAGAGCTTAAGTTGAGCTTATGTTGAGGTTCTCTTTGGGAGTGACGAGGATGGACAGGATCAGGAATGAGGACATCAGAGGGACAGCTCATGTTAGATGTTTTGGAGATAAAGTCAGAGAGGCCAGATTGAGGTGGTTTGGACATGAGAGACTGAATATAGTGGTAGAAGGATGCTGAGGGTGGAGCTGCCAGGCAGGAGGTCTAGAGGAAGACCAAAGAGGAGATTGATGGATGTAGTGAGAGAGGACATGAAGTTAATTGGTTTGAAAGAAGAGGATGCAGAGGACAGGGTTAGATGGAGGCACATGATTCGCTGTGGAGACCCCTGAAAGGGAACAGCCGAAAGGAAAAGAAGTATTGTATTGTAAGTATTGTTCATGTCTGAAAGAGCATACTTGTAAGATTTGTTATATTTTTTGCCTTCAGATTATGTCAACCAGTTCCAGAGTCCAGAAGAGTTGTGGAAAGTTAAGCCAAGCTTGCATTCCAGTGCAAAAGACACTGATACCTTCACTTGTCTTGATTTTGGTACTTTGTAAAATACCAGCAACGTTAAGATGTCATATGAGCCTTAAACACGTGGTGCCTGTGAATAAGCTTAGCTATTGTGACAAGTGTGAGAAAACCTTCAAGACATAGTGTCACTTAGAGCAGTGCCTTCAAGCTCATGCTAAAATAAAGATGTACGTTTGTACCTACTGTGGCAAAGGGCTGCTGTGTGTGCGAGTGCCAAAAACCCATTTACATCTTACCACTGGGAAAAGTCTGTAAGCCTGCAAAGTTAACAGTAAGAAGTTTGAGGAGCCTTATGGGTTATCACAGCTTGTCCTAATTCACAAAAGGGAGAAGCGGTTCTTGTGTAGTTAATGTAGAGAAGCTTTTTCTTACTCGAGTGCCCTTTTGGTTTGTTTACGATTTCACAGAGACGAGAGACCCTATCACTGCAAAGACTGTGGCAAAAGGTACATCACTCTGCTGTGCCATGAGTTCACGAACACAACCATACAGCTCCACGTTGCTTTACCTTTTCTAAACGGGGTCTTTCTGTCACAGTTCATTGCTCATGCAACACTGGAGAAAGACCTGTTTTCTGTGTGACAAAATATTTTATCATTTACAAAGGATAAAATGACATATGTTGAGTCACAAAACTAAAACGATAAAACAAGCCACAGACTGTTTAATGTTTTTAGTATCACCACCTCTTCATATATCGCACTCCAGTACGACTCCACTGCCCACTTTGACCTCAATATTAAACACATAGTAGGATCATCACCTTATCGCCAGTTTCAACCTAAAAACTGAGTAATTATAACATTGTTAAAGTAGAATTTATTACAGAAGAACTAGATTGGATTGCATTAAATTGCACAGATGGTCATACTGGCCTGATTGATGTATACTGTATGTTTATGTGTGTTATTAACAGACAAAAACCAGTGCAGGGATGTGACTAACATTAAAAAGCCCCCAAAATAAAAAGCTATATACAGAGAAATGTAGAAATGTCTGTACTGTAGAAGACTGCAGTGAGGATGGTTGAGAGATGAGAGACAGTCCCACTGAAACTGTGCCATCAAGTTCTTCAATACAGAAGTGTGAGCTCTCGACACTTACTTGATTTGACATGTACAGTAGCAAACACACACTACAAAGTATGGTCCATTTATCCATTATCATCAGGACAAGCTGTGAATGTTTATAAATGCGCAAACATTCCAATACAGAAAATATGGAAATGGTTCAGACATCCAAATCAAGTACAGATTATGTATTTTATGATTAACTATGAAAACTGCTTATCTCACTTATTTTTGGTGACAGTGTCTGTCCTAAATGTATGATTCCCACCACCAGAGGGAGGCACATACTTTTTTATAGTTCTGCTAAACTTGGACAATGCACAGATCAAGGGGTCTGTAAGAAATTTACTTGCTTAAACTAAACCCTAATGGCATTCCTCCCAGGAAACAGAACTCAATAATTCATAACAGGCACTCATACATTTCAATGAGTTTCTAATTAGGAGGAGCCCAGAGTAATTGTCTCTGAGGCGATTTTAACAGGAGGATCATGCTGACAGATTGACAGAGTCCTTGTGGCAGCTTCCTGCAAATCACCTAATTATAAGTAGAAGTCAAACTTTAAGCCTCTAATGATGATTATTTTGGCTTTTTTGGATAAATCTGTGATTCACAGAGAAAGGAAGGGTGGGAAAAAGGCTGTGCAAGACAGGATTATGTGATGTGTATAAATGTGCAATACTTCAGCATTTTGATTTTCTTTGTTTTGATTTTTTATTTATGTCTTTTTTTAAGGATTAAAAAAAAAAAAAAGCACTAGTATAAATGAAGTAGTGAACAGTTATACTGAATGGCTGTGATGTTTGGGCCCTCATGCAGCACTGGATTAAAAACAGATGTGACTCCATATTGAAAACGACTGGGCCAAAATCAGTGAACATAGTTTGTTGCTACATACACAAAAAAAGTTAAAACTTTGCCATGTAAGAAACAACCGTATATAAAAAGGGTCCAGAAATGCTGCAGACTTTCCTGAACCCGAACCTGGACACCTTTGAAGAAGCCATTAATGATGAACAATACTGTACAGCAACATAAGCTGACCTACAGATGACATGTTTACGGTATTTCAGGACAACGCCATGAGCTGTTGAACAGCTAAAATCCTATATCAACCAAGAATGGAAAACTGCTTTTTTGAAATGGGACTTGTATTTGCGGAAAACATTTCATTAGTTACTGCTTGAATAATTATAACTATACTAGATAACAGAGGGATTTTTAACTTCTGTGCAGCATGATGACATGGTAAAAATACACTTCAGTGCAATAAAAGACTAAATTTGATTTGATTGACTTTGCTGAGAAGTTGTTGGTTTCCAGAGGAAGCTGCTTGAAAAAACTCAATAGAATAAATGTTGTGATAACTCTGACTTTGTATTTCTAAAACCCTGCCCATAGCTCTGACTGTAAACTGTTTTACATTTGAATGCTTAAGCAAATCAGCACTTATGCATATTCACGTTCTTGCCAAGGCTTATGAGATGATCAATAACATTTACTACTTACTGGAATCAGAAGCTGTTTAGCTTAGCTTAGCATAACTACTGTAACTGGGGAGAATCCACCAATTTGGCTTAGTCTGAAGTCAAAATAGATAACAAATTCATAGTTAACATTTTATGCAAATGAAAAAAAAGAGTATAAAGCCCTTATTTAGTGAACTGTACAAGGGCTTACATTTGCATTTTGTCACTGTTGGATAATACAGGTACTATGTTTCCAGTTTTGTTCTAAACTCAACAGACATCCTTGTTCCTTATATATGATATATACATGATACATGATTTGGTATGTTCCTGGATATGCTGGTCTTTCCAAAGTCATGTTGAGCTTTCAGACCTGGCAACAGATCCACAATCTCAGGTTTACTGAGAGACCAGGTTTACTTTCAGGTTTAATCAGTTCAAACCTGATAACACATTGGATTTGACCAGGAAGTCCATTCATCTATGCATACACTGCTCTTGTGTGATCCACATACTGAAATTAAGGGTAATTAGATGTGGGTTTATAGTACAGAGAGTATAATGCAATGCACTACTATACATAGATCTTAATAACTTAATAATATGTTCCTAGAGTCTGACGGCATTTCCAGTAACACGAATGAAAATGTATAGACATATAGATGCATATGTGTCAGATTATGCTGTATATGTAGGCCTATGTTTGTGACATTTACCAAATCCACTCAAAGGAATGTGTCAATTTAAATTATTTTATCTGCAATTAAGTCTCCATTGTGTTCATGGCGGAGAGGATGAGTCCCCCATTCTGTGTCATCTATAACGGGCGGTTACTAGATCCATGTCAAGTCTTTCTCCACTACGTCCGGCTTTGTCTTTAAGCTTTTTTTTTAAGAAAAAGGAATTTAATTTTATCTTAAGCCTATAATTAGTATTAATGGTAGTAGGGCTAAAAGTAATACATAGGCACTTGTTCGCAGAAAGCAAAAGCATGCTCTCTCTCTTTCACTTTTCTGATTAGGATATAGCCAATGGGAAACTTTCATTTGTATGTGTTCTATAGTCGATAACTACAGGAGTGTTCATTTAATCCTTAATGATTAAAATTAGCTTTTCTTTTTCACCTTACAAGCAGCATTGAAGAACCATCAACAGTGGATTACAACATCCAGCATTGCTCATTTAATGCAGTCTTTATATTTATATGTGTACAAGTACAGAAGTCGTGATGATTGTCTCATTTTGGCCACACTTTTAGCAAGAAAAGTGTTTAGTGGACTTTTAAAACTATTCCTTATAGATGCTGAGCAGAAGCTCTAGCCTTTAACTTGCTATTTTCATGTGGACATCTCAAATATTAGCCTGCTTAGTACATTGGCTTGAATGGCTGCAAATACTGCAGGGGCGTCACTAACAATTAAGTGCAGTAAAGCATTGTAATAACAGTAATCACTTAGTGGAGTTCATTTACAGCGGTAAAACAAAGGTCACTGGCATCCCCATTCGGGATGTCTCATGGATATTAGGCTCTACTCACTGGTGGAGGATAATTTAGAGAGATAACCCGTAAGGGCGGTGGCTGTGGCTGTGGAGGGACATCCAGAGGTATTTTGTATGTGTGTGAGCACATACTTGAGCTTTGACTTGGCAGGAGACACCGGACAGGTGGATGCTCAGCCAGCCAAAGTCCTATTACTAGCTCAGGGGGCAGCAACAGTGTGTGTGTCTCAGTGTGTGTGAGCGCGTGCATGCATGTGGTAATTACTTTTTCTTAGTGTGTGTGAATGTTTGTGTGTGTGTGTGTGTGTGTGTGCAGACAGAGTGATTACAGATGGGTGGAGGGTGGAGGGCTTGTCAGAAGTTATCTTCCCATCTCATCTCATCATAGGCAGTCTGGCGGATTCCCTCGATGGCTCAACAGCCCGACACTGCGGTGCTGCTGTCAATCGGGCCGTCAACGCCTGCAGAAATCGATGCCAATCTCCCCTCAGTTTCTATTTTTAACTGAGGCTCAGCACCCAGGCCTTTGATAAAGATGCCGGCTTCTTTTGGCTCTCCTCTTCGCCTCGGATGAGCAGCCCCCCCTTCCGTCCTCTTTCTCCTCTCCTGCTGATGAGAGGTGATAAGAGACAGACGAGATGCAGCTAAAAGCACGGACCTGCCTGACACTCGGAAAGAGGTTTTCCGAGTGAGAAAAGGATGATTGCTACCACCATCACAAGTTGTAATAGCCATAAAGGTTATGATATTATTAGTCAAAGACTTGACTGCATTTTAATTTGTCACTTTTATCAGTGCTGCTGCTATTACCATTAGTACTTTAGCTAGAACTAAAAACATACTACTTCTACATTTACTTTCAATGAAAAAAATTTAGCAACAATGGAAAAATGCCTGGTTAAAATTATATATGGAACATATTATTATTACAAGTGTAAGATTGAAATATAATGTATTTGGATGTAAAAATAAAAAGTTGCACGTTTTAGGATTTGAAGATGTCTAAACCTAAACTGGTGTTATAGATATTCCCTAATATTCAGAAAAACTTTAAATGAAATTCACACATGAACATTCTCATAGTAACTGTGATGAAGATCGTTATGTGATCAAACCCTCATGAAGAAATACTGTAGTAGAAGGAGGGGAGAGATTAATTTATTTCCTTTTATCGTTAAGGTTTACTACATGCACTGTAAAGAGCACTTCCCTGGGGAAGCACATACTTCCTACATTTAAAATGTTAATTATTCAAAGTTAGAAAAACTCATTATTTCCCTGTGCTGTACTGTGTTTGTTAGACTTGCCAGGAAGTTGAGTTTCCAAAACTCCATAAAAGTGCTTAAATCACTTTATTTTGAATTAAGCACTTAGACAAACAATTTGAACCCGTATTTCTGAGGCCAGATTTATGGGAGTCTTCAAGGAATTATGTTTTATTTTTTCATTAAGGTTTACGAAAGTTGTAATATAAAAACACTGAAACTTTATGTTGTTTTTTCAGCAGTTTATTATACATCTGAATAAAATACATAAAATACCCAAGTGTCAACAACCCTACAGTACAAGAGTAAATACACTTATCACCACCAGACTATTGTTTCTCCTCCTACACTGCTTGTGCTTCTGCTGTCAGTTTAGTAGATGGGTTGAGATCTCCTCTCCTCAGTAGACTCCATGTTGCTTTTTTACTGCTCAGTGTAACGTTATGAAAGCAATCCAAGAAAATGTGTTCCCCCTCACGAGTTTGACTTCAGACAGTCACTGTGGTCCTGTGAGCTTCTCCGTCTGGAGCTACCATGTGGTGACGGCCGTGAAGTTGTGCTGGGAGTCGTCGATTATGTGTAATTTTATGCGCAATCGATTGTGTGCAGAATCAATACCTTGAGAAACTGAAGAGGTTGTCATTTCCTTTAGCTTTTCCTCAGCACATCTTTCAGAAGTCATCCTACTATTTGGACTATATGACGAGATCTTTCTCATGGTTTTAGGTAAAACAAATAAATTAAATGCATGTAATGAGTGCAGGTCAAGATGGATGTTCTAAAAGAATCTTTTTGTTTCTCTGACTTTGCTGGAGACAGAGCAGCAGCAGTGAGTAGGCAGGGTGGCCTGCTGGTCAGACAGAGTCCTGTGTAACTTAGAGGTCACATGTTTGACCCTCCTCTCATCCACTGTTCCCCAGCAGCTGTGAGTTCTGGCACTTTGCCCTTGAGCAAAGTAACCCTAACTCTTCTAAAGTCATTCTGCATTAGATCACCATCCTAATAACAGACACCTGTTTTCAGTGTAAAACCAGAATAGATAGATCATAAAGCTCCACTTGTTGTTATTTCTTTTTACTGTATTACGGACAAAATGTCTTATAGAATTTCTTTCAGTGCCTGTTAATTTTGCTCTGAAGATTTTGGCAGAACTTGATTCAAACATTTTCCTTCTAATTGGTTGTTTTTGCGGATGCCGGATTAATCAGCCACAGGGTATTTAATGTTGTTTGGGCAGCTGAGAGGTAATACAGCCAAGCCATTAACATATCATTAAAGAGTCCTAAGCCCTGTAATTGCCGTCAGAATGCTGACGCTACACTTTCATTAAGTGGACTCTGAGAAGAGATGTGTCCTTGTGATGGGTTTTAGTGAGATGTGGAGAAAAATTTGTGTAACTCAGCAAACTGTCGTCACAGTGGGAAGTCCACAGGTCACACTGTGAGCAGAGATCATTACCGAAGTGCCATGTAGGCTTCTGGACAGACTACCTGAGCTTTCATTGCTCAGACGCTGCAAAGCAAGGTCTCAAGTTACAGTATGTGCCATGTTTCAAGATTTTAATCAGTCATAAATGTACAGTATATTGCAGCTCCATGGATAGAAATGTTGACTGGTTGGCTTTCATTAAATTCCCCATCTTAAAGGTCTGTAGGGCTCTCGTAGTTCACTGAAAGCTGCACTTTCTTGTTTAGCTTGATCAAATATGGAAAACAGAGTCAGGAACCAGAGTTTCCCATTTTGTGCTAGTTTTTTTACAAATGTACCTCCCTGTTGAGAGGTTGCATGATGTGATGCATGCAGGATCTCACAAAGAAGCACTAGTGTTTGTGCTGTCTATATAAGGACTAAGGAAAGTCATTCCTGCACCTTTTTTAGCTGACACATCTTTAAAACAACCTTAGACGTCTCTGCACTCTGGGGTTCTAACAGACAAGGGTTTCTTTATATTTCTGATCATATTTCCCCTCATTAATCTCTGATCATATTTCATATTTCTGTCTCAATAAGTGCTGCATGATTTTCTAAAGCTGGTGCAGACATTCAGTTTCTCCTCAGGATAAACAGGAATGAGGCCAATCCTAGTTTCAAGTCAAAAGATTAACATGTCCGTTACTTTGGTTTAATCTCTTCTAAAACTACTGAACTTTAACAAAAGATTAGCAAGTTAACATAATAAACAAAGACAGAGAAAATGACAAACGTTGTTGCTGAACAGCTCCTTATTAACAGTGATGTTGATGTTAGCATTTGGCTTAAAGCACTGTTGTGCCTCATTTTGCTTCTGCTTGTTTTTTGTTTTAAAAAAATATACCTGTAAATTATAGTGACTACTACTGTGTACATTTTATTTTGGAATGAAGTGTTTATCTGACGATACCGACCATACAACAGTTGGTGTTTCCTATGAAACAGGAGATCCTACTGAATCTGCCTGCGAGCAACAGGAAGCCTCTGTCACTGACTTGGTACCTGGTAAATCCACTGAGTGCGTGGAGGGAGATGTAAATGAACATGATGACACATGTTAAAGGTGTATTTAAAGCTATTTAAACAAAGGGATTATGCAAAGCAGTGTTCGTACTAATCTTAGGCTGGGTGTGATTTATTGTCTATACTAGAGGCTAAACGATATGACTCATATTTTCCCATTGTGCATAGAACTTTATGGGATATTAAAAACCTTCACAATAATGTTGACTCATTCTCTGTATCTTTACTTTGCAGAACTCATCTGTGTAAATATTTGACAGACTTTCTGGTTTAATTACAGATTCCCTTTTGTGAACTTGCCCAAATTTCAGGGATTATCCAATTACCGTTTGCGTGTCGGCAAACAAGAGGCCTCTTTGCCTTTCGCTAATTGGAATGAGGAGTGGTGCCAGTGCTCAAAGGAGAAGCCTATCACTGAGAATTATTGAATAGAGAAAGAGTAAAAAGAAATAAAAAATAAAAAAAAGGATGTGTGGTCTGCCGTGGGCTGCTTGTGGATTTCCTCTGATTTCATCAGAAAGAAAAAAAAAAAAAGATGGCTGAGGCGATTCCCCAAGACAACAGCCAGCTGGTGTGTGTAGGCGAGCTTTGCTGCCCAAAATCTCTCAGAAAAGAAAGTGAAAGAGTCACACTGTGCCTCTGCAATTCATCCTCTGTACCAGAGTAACCCCTAAACAATCCTTCAGCTCGCCTGCTGTTACACATCTTTGTGGGATAACATGGTGCAGCAAGACATGATATCTTTATTTTTTAATGAATCACTACCCGTTTGTGTTGTTATTTATGATATTTTAATGGTTTATCGAAGACTACACTGAACAACATTGTGAGGACTCTTTAAGCTGCGACTATTGGATCTTTGGCTGATATTTTAGCACCTGTTTTTGTTCCTGACTTACTTTAAAGCAATTTCCATCCAGTCAAGCTTAGTTACAGTCATCATTGCTAAGAAATTGCCATGATTTTAATGCTGTAATCCTTCTGTTCTCTAACTATTTTTACTACTTATCCAGCTACATGTAGTTCACATAATCCAGTTTTTATCAGATCCAGTGAGAGATTTGAATTAAAAGACGCGACCCACACAAGAGCCGTCTTGTTCAACTACAAACTGGAGGCCCTGTGTGTGTTGGTGCATTTGTGTGGCATGTGATAAACAGCAGCAGCAACAACAAAATAACAATTTGACAGACAAATAAAACAAGAGATATTCAGCAGGTTGAACAGGCATAATTCATAATTTATTGAGCAGTGCTGATGTTACAACAGGGAACAAATGAAGCACAGAACACAAAAGAGCATTATTTATTACAGAAAAATCAAAGTGTAGCCTGAAGGGGGTGGATACAGTAACACAACACTCGCACATTAAACCTATTGTACACAAACACAGCACATTATTGCACCTGTCAGAGGAAACTCCTACAGTATTATTCGAATTCTGATGATTTTCATGTTTGTACCCAAACCTGAGGAATATGTGACCTCATACATCTTAATTGTATCCTGGGGACTCATGAAAGCCATTGCATGATTTAAAAAAAGGAAAGAAAACTGCACAGCTGTCAAAGTGAAAATGAGGCTGTGCTGTCTTATTTCGCTGAACATTTTGACATTTTGGAAATGTGAGGTTCGCCGCGCAGTCGGATCATAACCAAGAAGCCCAGGAAAAGGCACATGCACCCTCAGGCAAAGCAGAGGATGGCAGCGATCTATTCAAACACAACTTTCCCCTTCATATGCCAGTGGTGTTTTTAATAATGCAAGCTCTTTCTCATAGATGCCATAATGGATGATTCCCACCTTTACGTTCCCATGAACCCCCGCTGGTCCAGGATCGAATGCTCTGTCAGCCTCCTCTGTGTCTCCCCCTGCTATACTATTCTCTCAGACCTCCTCGTGTCTCTATCAAGAAGAAAAAACTGTGTAGGAGTGGGAACCTGAAAAATAAATTAAACTGATAATGCAAGCAAAAGAAACTTCCAATCCCACCCACTGAATATTAGATCATAACAACACACAGCCTTGAATAAATCATTAAACCCCAGTGGACTATATCTATTGCA
This sequence comes from Channa argus, assembly GCF_033026475.1. Taxonomy (NCBI): domain Eukaryota; kingdom Metazoa; phylum Chordata; class Actinopteri; order Anabantiformes; family Channidae; genus Channa; species Channa argus. The sequence continues at coordinate 10,002,356 of NC_090217.1, forward strand.
GTTTCATCTTGAATAATTATCCACCTCATGTTGGTGCGAAAAAGTAATGTCACACAATTGCAAGCATGTGTCAAATTCTTGTAATATCGAGGGAATAATAATTCAGGTTTTTGGATTTCGACAACACCCCATTTAGGCTTTATTCTTCTCAGGAGGGGAGAGCGAGTGGCCTATTTTACAGCAAATACAAATACAAGGTTGACATTTAAACCCAAACCCCTCAGCACCCAACTGGACCCAACAGCAGGATAATTTGAATTTCTTGCTTAATTGGTTGACACTAAGTTCAGCTCAGGCACAGAGATACTGTTGATAAATAGAATTATTAGCCATTTTGAGCTGGTCTAAATGTCTTGGAGCTAATTTGTGAGTGGACAGGAATTTAAGGGGTTTGCATATAGTTTTTAGGCTGGTGCTTGAAAAGATTTAAAAGGGCAGAGTAACTCAACTGGAAATTAAATTTGCTAGAAGAGAGCCCTTATAGAAATGTGTAAAAACCCAAACAAATGGTTAATGAACAAAAAAGTAAAGTACTGAGTTTGTTTTCTTGTGGAAATGCAAATTTCTCATTTTTAGCCATGTTGGTGGCACAGCTAACACTGATTCACCAATTCCTGATGGATGGCGATGATATTTGGTTACAGACATTCATAGTTCTCTAATATATCTATTTGTAATTATTTTTATTGCTCTTAGACGAGAGACATCTGAAACCCTGCATTCTGTTCCAAACTCATTCAAAATTGTTTTGACATTTGTAACTATGCAAAAAAACTAAATCTGCAGCCATGCAACAGATTGTGGTGTTGCCTGCTTAATATTGTACTGTATGTTTGGATAAGAACAGTAATTTTTTGGGGGGGAAACAAACATTCATGGGCTAAATGCCACAGCTCGATGATTTTCTGTCACAAAGGACTGAATGCTTGTAGACAGCAGAGAATACGGATAGAAAACAGAAAAAAGACTTCAGAAGGTCATTCCTTTAGAGGGGGTCATTATGATGATTTAAAAATCTATGCTGCCACACTTGTAGTTTTCATTTACATGTTTTTTTTATTGCTCATGAAGTAGTAATTTTTAGTAAAGTTAAAATCACAAAGGTTTCAGTTTCTAATAGTAGGCCACTTTGTCATTTAAAATCAAACTAAATAAACATACATATTCAAATGAAACAATGTGTTGTCCATTTGTTCTGTTTTCAGGACTTTAATTTGTATCTGAATATAAGAAAAACTAACATTTCCAATAATTTTCAGTGTAATCACTGGATGCGTTGTGCACTGCAGTACAGAACATGAGCTGCATAGAGGTGGACTTGTCAGACCTCAGACCTGGTTGTCAGGTTTAGGCGAGAAAGACACTTTGGTTGAGGTTTGAGGATGACTCATAGGTTAGTTGCATTTACGTGCCATACAAAGTTTGCAGTGTAGTTGTGTAGAAACATAGCGCCAGGCTTGTCCCATCAGTCTCAGCTCTAGTTTGCATCTCATTGCATCCTTTCATGGATTTCTGTGTATAGTATGTTCACACTTCAGATTCTTAGAACAATAAACAGATTCTGTACATTACTGAACATCATTCATGACCTACCTCAGTAGGCTGTTTCCTTTGTGGCATCCACTCCTCCTGATCTCTATTTTGGGAACTTTTCAGTTCCAGTTCTGTACAATGACCTCAGGGCAGAGAAGTGCAGGAATAAGTTTGAAATTCAGGGCACATGCAGTCGACATGCAGGTGGGAAAAGTAGGTCTGTTAAGAGTTGAAGATTTGGTCACATTGATTTGCCCAAACTTACTGTGCAGCCCGTCCAATTGTCTTAGAACCAATGGTTCCATTATGTGTTTAATTATGTCATTTTCAAACTCCAAATCTGCTCTGAAAAGATAACCTGGAACAGTAAGCACTCTGTGGTGATGTACTATTTTTACTGTGTGCATATTCTTGATAATGGGCAGAACAGTGATGTGAACATGGCAGCTGTCATATCCACAGGAAGCTCACTGTGTGTGTTGGCCAGCGCGTTGAGCACTCACCGTGTGTTTAGTGGCTTCTACTCCTACATGAACCCATCTACCATCACGTAGGAATAAAAAGCCATAAGACACAACAGCAATCTCACAGAAGGGATGAAAAAGAAGGAAGGAGGGAGGAATATTAACAGAGGAGTCCACGTCGCCAAATAAAGGGGAAGGGGGGGGGTGCTTTCAGCCAGGAGGATGGGGAAAAGTTGGAAAGTTGGTGCACAGTGATCTGCATGAGGGCAGAGAAATGAGGACAGGAAAATGGATTTTGAAGAGGGAGCAGCAGAAGAAGAGAGAAAAGGAACTGATTTCACAGTCATTGAAAAGGCAGAGGGAACCCACAGGTGATACAAGTACTTACCATGCTCTGTGTTTGTCTTTCTCTCTGTTTGATAATGAGCAGCAGATGAATATGTATTGCAGGCATTCCTACACTCTGAAACTCCTGTGTGTAAACTATATTTGGTATGCTTGGAGCAAACTGCTCTGATGAACCCCACCAAACTCCATCTGCTCTGTTTCCAAACACACACATTTTCTCAGTCTTACAGGGAGCTGCACACGTTTCAATGTGTAGTTTCAGGCAAATGCGGGCTCGCGTTTCTTCAGATGTCGCACAAATAAATACCTATGCCTTAAATCTAGACATGCTCCTATTAATATCCATTTCATAGTCTGTGTTTACAGCTCTCCTGCCTTAGAAAGCAAGTAACACCTGTATGTAGAAAAGGTTACAGTACGAGTGCACGCATGCACAAGTCAGGCGCGTCCAGATAAATATGCATGACTCCACCGCGGTAGGTTTCCTGCTTTGTATGCTAATGATCTTATACAAGTTTAATAATGCAACAGCAGTGCACTGAGGGTGGGGAAGTAGAGGTGGTGGTGTTCGGGGGGGCTGACACACCAAAGAACGGACATGCAGATCATCACACGGCCTCATCAGACGAGGCGTGAGTAGTGAGGTAAAAGATTACATTAATCTTACTAATTAGACTGCAGGAGGGCTGGACTTCAATGCACTGATAAAATAGGCCATTATGTTATGTATTCAGATAGAGAAAACACAATTTCAGTGGCCATTACAGTGCTGTTTAAATATTAATTTACAAATAGAAATTAAGTGTAATATGTCCATTTTTATGTTACTTTCTTCTTCTACTGCAGTATGTTTTAAAAATATTTGCTAAGTGTAATATTATCGAATATGCTGATTTTTTATCTTCATAAATTAAAGTACTGCATAAACTATGATGCACTACAATGGTTCAAAGTTCCTGAAAGTATATAAACTAATGAAAATGTGAAACTCAACAAGAGTCAACACTAAAATATTATATATTAATATATTATATTATATTAATAACACTTAAAAACTTTTGCTTTTGATAATTTAATAAAATATTTCTTATAGTTTGTACTTATTATTTTTAGAGTTATACAATGTATGACTTTAAGAAAGTGGAGTATTACTGTTTACTAATAAAATCTTCACCACTTGCTTTATTATGGAGTTATGTTTTATGGATTTCACATCTAGGTAAAGCACATCTAGGCTGCTACAACATCAAAATGCTGCTTAATGTTACATCACTACTCCACAAAGGCTGCTGTACCTTTACTTAAGAAAGTAAGATTTGAACTTAAGGGGCTGCAGGGGAGTATTTTAATTGCAGTATTGCTTACACCTATTACTTTATCTGTAATGTAGTAAATTAGCTTAACCTCAACCAGCTAAAACATCCATCCATCCATTAGCTGTCACCGCTTATCTTATTTTGGTTCCCCGGGGGAGGCTATCCCAGCTGTCTTCGGACAAGAGGCGGGGTACATCCTGGACAGAGAGAACAAATTGCACTCACATTCACAGCTGCAACATTAACATGCTGTTGACATTTTAACATATCAGTGCTAAAAGTGTCTAGCCATTTTGAATAAAGAATACTTTTACTTGCAGAACTATAGGTACACTTTACTAATTTTATTATCACACATTATAGGATTTTAGTAATGACTTTACTTGATCAATCACGTTTTTGCTAAATCCATTAATATACGAGTAAAAGATTTTAATACTCTTTCACTTACTTTATTACTGTTTTTTGCAGTTTTAAGGTTTCCTTATTTACATTGTTGCATTTGCAAAAGAAAACACTCTGTGTTCTGCTTGATACCATGTCGGAGCAGAGTCTTCTTAGAGACAATAGTGAGGCAAAGACTTTAAAAGACCCAGCACCATTCACGTGTACTGCATGGTTTGTGCCTAATGTGCAAATGCTGCTGTACAGTTCTTCCCTGGTTCTTTTGTCTGCTCTGTGTTATCTGAAACACATCGTTGTGTCAGGTCAAAATGGATGTCAGCATTCAGGTTCCTGGTGCCGCAGGTCTCTGCGTTGACTCCCGAGGGATTCTGTGACAACACAGAAGAGAAAGGAGAGAAGATGTGATGTAAGAATAATAAATCGGCCCAAACAATCTCATGCTCCACCACAGTGGTTTGCTGTTTTCAAAAGTTGTATGTGATGACTCAGTACCTCTAGCCCCAGAAGAAATATCTTAGTGCAGTGCTAGACTTCAGCATTAAACTCCAAAAAATCCTTTCCTACAGTGCTTTCTGAGAAAGTTTAAAGTTTCCAGACACACCCACAACTTCTTCAAACAGCCATTAACCACAAACTGATTTTGTCCCTTGTTGAGCAACAACCGCTTTTTTGATGAGTTGTGTGGTTTAGAGTGCTTAATGCAAAGTTAATAGTTAGCACACTTAGACATTCCTACACCTGCTTGTGTCTCAGCTGAGGTGAAAATAGTTGACAGTAGGTGGATTCATCTGTAAACCCATGAAGAATACAGGTATAAAACCATATTCGTATTTGGAGAGTGACCTCATGAGCCAAAGTTTAGCTTTTAATTTATCATCTAAAAGTCTCTGGAAATTGTTTGGGATAACACTCCACACAATGAGCTGTGACATCTTCATTGAAAAATGATTGATTGGGCTGCCAGGGAGAGAGGCTGTTTGAGAGACAGATCACTCAAACAGTCAAGCTGTAAAAGCCCAATAATATGATGAATGGTCTATTTACCCAACAGATGAGGAGAGACTTACATAAAGATTAAATGTGGGGTTTTTGGACGTGTCCTGGTCACAGAATACATAGAAATGAGAATAATATGTCTGTGTTCTCTGTCAGGGAGCAAGTTGGAAATTAATTTACGTTGCAAGTGATTTTGGGCTGCGAATAATGCAGCTTAGCTCATTTATCAGCTCAGATTGTCTCGCAGCAGGAAAAAAAATGGGTTTATCGACGCGATTCACACCTGTGTGGATTTTCACCTGCACAACCCCCAACAAACTCAGGCCACACAGGTCTGATAGATCACCCAAAAACAAAAAATGACGTAGATACTTGTGATTAATTCTCTACTTTTAATGTAATTCTTTGTGCACAAAGAAAGTTTTAGCCACATTATCATTTTGGCAAACACATTTTTAGTCAGAGATTATTCCCTTGTCTGTATATTATACTCATGTATCATAAACGGACCATTTAACACTTGTACTCAAACTGTATCTAAAGTCAAGCCACTAATCACTTAACTAAACAATGTCTCTGAGGATCGAATGCGGGTGTTGATGGAGTGACCCAATTTTTTAACACATAGCATCTATAATTGATGTTCAATAGATGTAGCAGCCTCAGATCTGATACGGGCTTGGCGCTGATGGATCTCCAGATAGGCTTTCGTGGGGGGAACAGATGTAGAGTCGTGCATCAGAGAGGGATAGGGTTGCCTGTGATCGTTTCCACCCTGCAGCGAACAAAATAGCCCTCATATATCCCTGTAATCTGCATTAGCGCCGGAGCACAAGCCAGGAGACAGCACAGAGGGGGATGAGTAATGGGGCTACTGCTGATTTGGCAGGCCTATATTACACCTCAAAACTGAGGCATGCCCAACTGGCGAGAATATAAAATGAGGATGTCACAAATGAATATCATCCAGTATTTATCAGCCTTTATTTCACCCAAAAACATGTTTTTAGCAAGTTTATGTTTTTCAGTCACATTTGCTTCTCCCATTAGAGGACAGAAAGCAATAACAGTTTATAGTTAAATCAAAAATACAGCGCCCATGCTAAAGACCAAAGAAGTTGTTTCCTTTGTGACTACTTTAATGTCAGAATATGCATTTGTCCATTTCCTGTAGAAAAATACTGAAGCATTCTCTGATCTAATGACAAGTTTGTTTGCCACAGACATTGTCAGATAAGAAATCTGATCTATGATGTAACAGTGCTAGTATTTGCTTAGGTATAAGGTAACCAAACCAAAGATTAGGTTAGGTTTTGTGGTCTTTAGAAAAAGCTTCCTGTGTTACGTTTTTATAATGCAGCCATGCAGACCTTAACATTTAGGAAAAAAATAACCTGACTTCCTCATTTGCTACTGTCATAATTACAGTTTCTATGGGCACACTTAGCAATAACACGTCACTTTGGGCACATGCTGAGATAACTGATGGGGCAATGCTGCCTCTTAAAAAAGTTTCTTTATGGCTAAACTGGAATGGTACATTATATAAATATTTCTAAAGAGTGGAAATTTACCCAGATTACATTTTCTAATGATATAATCAGTGTACATCAACATCTAACTTAAATGTCAAATATACTGATGCTAAACAGTATGAAAAACATACTCCCAAAGTATTTGATCCTGCAACCCAACATCCAGTTTATCTGACTACAGCTTTAGATAAACATGTCGTTGTGTATAGGCACCACAAACACTTGGTCAAAGTTAGAGACGGATTCTTGGCTATTTAACCAAACCATTGTAACAATGTTCACACACGATTTGTTTGCTTTTAAACACGACCTTTCTCTAACTTTCCCCAAAGTGCTTTTGTTGCCTAAATCTAACTAACAACTCTGGCTCCTAATACTCCCGCCACCTTCTAAGTAATTTGCTTTCTGTTATTAAATGTAACATATCCATCAAAAAAACAAAAACAAAAACATTGTATAACATATTCATTGATTTATTGAATGCATTTAATCATTCTGCAGTAGCTCTTTACTCACACTACATACTCCCCCCCAAAATATTCCTACCTGATTATTTCTATTATGTATATAGTGGTTGAAAACTGACTTAAGCACTTTTAAAAACATAAAACGTTAAAATATTAAAAATAGCACAATAAAACAGAATAATTAAAAAACAACAGTCTGAGATCACTTATTAAGTTTCAAATGCCTTTAAAAATGGATTTAAAAGTATGGAGCTCAGATATAACACAAATTTATCCTTTGTGGACACAGGCGGAGCAGTGGAGTTGTTGCTGCTCTGCTAACATGCTGCTCACGCAACAGCTTCTGTGTAGACACGGTGTTAGATTCATCATGGCCGTTTGAAGGAGCACACTTGTCAGTTTGGGAACCACTGCTTCAAAACTACCTACTGTACAGTAATGATTGTAAATTAAGTATGTAAAACTGTGTCCACCTCAAGCAGCTACAAAAGTACAGTGCCACTGGTACAAATTGCTACATGGGCATCAATCTAATAATATCAAACATGGAGCATTTATCTGTGTAGTTTCATTTAAGTTTTGCTACTAACACATATTTACAAATGCAGTACTCCTGAGTGCTTTTACTTTCAAGGATCTGAGTACTTCTTCACCCCCTGGCTCCTCTTGACATGCACATTTTAGCCTTTTCCTTTTCTGCCCAGAACTCAATAGGTTGTGGGATGAGTAACAACCAAACCCTCTGTTTGGCATCTGTTGTCTGTTTTACAACCAAAAAAAAAATAAAAAAAATCTGAGCCATGAGCCACAAGCAAATCTCTGGCTGGCGAGAGCCTGAACATGAGCCGAGAGCCAGAGCAGGAAACAAATGCTTCTGTCCAGCAGCCATAGTGGAGTGTACATCCTAAAAAACAAATCAGCCAAAATAAAGTGTATCAAAGCACCAACCCAGCGGGTAGAAAACAGTTAGTCACATCTACTTTTTGTCTCTCTAACTTTTTACTCCTAGTCTCAAAAAAAAAAAAAAAAAGGCAGTGGCGTTATTTTCAAATGAATACTTTTAATTGCTTGCATAAATTTTGCAAGACAAGAAACTCTAGCTGCAATCTCAAATAGCAGAAATCTTTTCATCTCATCTCAATCAGGGCTAAATCCTAAGAAATGAGGATATAAATGAGAGCATAACAAACACCAACCCAACAACATAGCGCCTGGCATTAAACTCTTGTAATAGCTTGTAACAGGATATGCTTACTTGCTATCTGGAATTAAAGCGTAGATATTACATCCCTTGAGGCCAATCAAGTAGTTATGTGTGTATTCTGCTGGGACATTAATGCACTCCTGCAAACTGTGTGTTTGGATGTGTGTGTATGTGTGTTTGTGTGTGAAACCAGTTTAATTTCCTCTCCTAATTCATGGTTTCCTGCATTAATAGATTGATTCTGATACACTCTTGTTTCTATTTACAATTAAAATATCTCATAAACATATTTCATAAACTCTTGTTTCTATTTACAATTAAATATCTCATAAACAAAACACACAGCTGAGGGAAAGAATACAGTGTCTAAGCGCTGTGCTAATGTGCTTATTTTTGCTCCACTTTGAATAGAAATTTGATTATCAGGGAAAAGGCAGATAGCATGCTGCAACATAACAAATGGTGCAAAACTTTTAACTTCTTCATCAGATAAAATAAAATCATTTAATCAGCACTGGTGCCTGAAAGTGTCAGCATATGGTGGCATTACATTTACATCACAAAGCCTCTATACCTTAACTCATCATTTACCTTAACTCATCTAAAAACCTCAGCCTCTGCAGGATATGTATGCATGCTGCTGGTGCATGGCTTTTTATTATCTCTGCAACAAATCAGCCAACTGGAAATGGTGGGAAGCTGACAGTAAGTCTGGAAATGAGTCCAAACAATAAGAGCAGGAGTGATACCTCAGATAATCAGTCTATGAGGATGAATAGATGAAGGATGGTGTTAATTTGAAACCTAATCCATTGTTTAGGAAGACAATCTTGTACCACGACAGAAGATTTAGTCTTTAGTGAGCTTTATGTGTACTACACCTAGTGACTACAGGACCTGATGTCATTAAAGAGCCACAGGATTTTCATTAGTTTAATGTTGAAGTCTGCATGTGTGAAATTTCGCTCTCCAGTAACCTTTATACTCCAGCTGATAGCCTCTAAGTTTCTGCTGCTGCTGTTTTTCCACTGCAGGGGTATTAGAAGATTGCTTTTCCATTTCACACGTCTCCACGATAAAAAGTGCTTGTGGAAGCATTTTGTAAGCGAGTAGAAGATTAACTCCAGACTCCCTGTTCAAGTGCACCATCTGACTGACCTGCAAAGGTGAAAGGTGGCATTAACCACAATGGAAAATTTGTGGTTTACTGTTTATTTGTTGCTACTACTTTGTGAGATGCCCTTTGTCGGTAAACCCGGAAGATGTTAGTTCCATTGGTTAGCGGCAGCATTAACTTCTAATTGGATTGAGCTATAATTGTGTGGCATTGATGTAACTAAGACTTGCCTAAAAAGAGGCTTTAAAACTGATGTAAAACATCAACATTCCTACCTGAAAATATGTTTTTTAAATAAGCATATTTAACTGCTATTAAAATTAGCTTGTGGTGAATGTAACAGTCTGCTCATGGCTGCATTTTCTTTGCATTTAACTCACGTATCCACACAACACCCATGTAATGTTTCTTATTACTGCATTACAAAGAGTTTATGAGGTATTCTTTCTTGACTGAAGCGCTACAATTCTCTCAGGTCACTGCAAAGGATAAAGTCTCACTTTTCTCTTCAGTCCTGTGTGCATTACTGTTTATGTAGGGCAACGAAATAAAGAAATTATTAATAGGCTAAAAATCGAAAGCGGCCTCCCAAGTACGCAGCAATTCACCCTTATCTACTCTGTCCTTTCTCTCTCTCCCTCCCAGTTTTCATTACTCATTGAAGGTTTTCTCTCTCCCCTTGACTCCAAAGTGAGAACATTTTCATGAAGGCAATAAAACGCTCATCAGCTAAGGCCTGAAATGATTTTTTAATATGACGACATTTTAATGAGGACTGAAGGAGATGGCTGGTTTGGCTGATGGCAGCGTCTCTTTATCAATGAGTGGCAAGGAAGAACTAATGGCACTTAAACACACAGGGCTGCCTAGAATCTTTCTCTCTCACATACACAACACATACTTGATATTCTTATTTGCAGGCACTGCATTAAATTTAGCCAGGATTCATGTATTAAAGAGACTTAAAATCACTGTTTACTCCACTAGCTCAGCTTTTTGTAGATATTTGACCTTTTGGGCAGTTACCAACATGTACTTCAGACTCTCCTCTCCATTTCTTTCTCCATTTCTACTTTCTGTTCAAGTGTTGTGTTGTTGATTGGAATTTAATACGAGGATGTTACTGTTAAGCTGCATGAGAAAGCCTATCAGATGGCGGGTTAGGGTTTGGAGAGGTTATGGTGAATTAATAGATGTAGTCGGCCAGGGTTCAGCATTTGAAATACATGGATCATGAGTTCCACATACAGTATAATCTAAGAAAATAAAGCCTTCTGTATCATTGATATTGAAGGTTTTTAAAGTTGCTTCAGTGGAGAATACATGCCCTTTGTGAGGATGACCCAAACTTCAAAAGTATAACAAAGCTGAGACATGTTGTAAATTAATGTCACAGAAGGTGAAAGTACATATATTACTGCCAAGCTGTGCTAAATTACTGTCAGAACATGTTTTGAATGTGACATTCACTTGAAGCCCTGAACCTAATGAGTTGTCAAGCAAAATAACAAATTAGTACTTTGAAATCGTAGTAAAGTTATGATAAGGAGCAAATTAATGTCAGAATAGTGTCACTCAGTGAGATGCTTTACTCATTACATGTTGTTATATAACAACGTGCGATCACTTATGTGCTTGTTACATCTATTAAATGCTGCACTACTGTATATTTTTAATGAGATTCCGCTTTATGATTTTAGTGGTCAGACTTGGCCGACTTTGTTGCCCAAGGTCATGACAAAAACGGCTGGCGGAGGAGAGCCCCCTGCCCACCAGACGCTAAACAAAACCACTTCTCTGCCTCCTTCCTCTTTTACCACACAAGGTCGTCTCATGCTGGCTACGCCTCTGCAATTAGCATGCAGCATGTGGCGTGGCCTGTCTGGCGGCGAACACACGAGCACGCCGCTCTGCTCTCTTAATGAAATGCCAGTCAGTGAGGGTGCCTGCGGGGCTGTGAAAGTAAAAAAAAAGATAAAAAAAAAATCTCCTAGGGTATTTGTGCACCAACTCTTGGGTGGTTAGAGGAGGCTACTGAAGTGCATACAGCTGGACCGGGCTGGGCAGGCATCTAATTTTACATAACAAATGCTATTTGATGGTGGTATTCTAGCATGAATGTGTGCATTTGAAGCATGGGTAGAGCCATAAGGTTTTGTAGCTTTACAAGTGGTGTTGCCACACAGGACCTCCCTGGAGGGGAGTGAATGCAGAATCTGCAAGGACAGACTGATTCATGAGTCTCTTGGAGTGTTTCAGGCCCATGTAGCTTTCAGCAATTTCGTGTAACAGTTAGATAACATGCAGAGAGTGGTCTTAAACTTATAAATTTAGTTGGTGGCTATTACTGTAACCATTAGCAAATAGCACCAAGTGAGCTCAGCTGATTGGTGTGTTATCAGACCATTAAATGGTGAGTTATCAGTCGTTATCACACAGGTAGTTACAGTTAGTGAGTGGTAAATTGGTGACATCTAGCAGCTGCAGTGAATACGAGAGAGGAGGTGACAAAGTTCAGGGCTTTAAATGGAGACACAACCATTTTAAACTGTTTGTCACTTAAGTAATTTTAAAAATGTTCCTTTCCAAACCTTCACTGTCTTATTTTTATATCTAAACCTAACGACAAAGCAGTGCAGAAACCTTATAGGGGGCTTGTCTGTATTCGTGCCAGTGCCTACTGTATCATCGTCAGCCTTTGCTTTCAGAATAAAACACAGCACCACAAGTTCATTTGTTTCAACATGGAACAAGTTCGGCATATTAAATAAAGTGTGTCAGCTGCATGCAGATACAAACAGAGGCTGAGAAGCCTTTTTAATGTGTACTGCATATTTGCTTATTCTTTCCGCCTGTTTATTCAAATGTACACTCACACTTTATTCAACAAAAAATATCTCCCGGTACATTCTTCATCTTTAGCAGCTGGCTAATTGTTTAATTATCTATTTCATTCACAGGCAAGCTATCTGTGAATACCAGCACCTAATTATTTCAGCTATCAAGAAAAGTGTGTCATTTATAACCGAATATTAAGGCGGCAGAGGTGAAAATGCGAAACTGCAGGAGTATGAAATTATTATTAATTTTAGTGTGTCCGACAGCATCAGGAGGGTTCTCTGACCACTTGTGAATTTGTGGGCTGCAATGTGACGACAAGGTTAAAGAATTTCTTTAGTGTTGGTTTCAGTGTAATATTACAACATTATGACATCCAGATGGTACTTGACAGGCCATTTCATTCCACGATAAACAGAAAGGCGAGAAGTAGAGGAAACATCAGTGCACCATATAGTGATAAAATATTCATCCCACCACTGATTAGCTTTTTACTGCATATTAAGCACTTCTGTGTGTGTGTGTGTATCCAGCTACTTACATACAGTGTGTACTGTTCCCCAACACTGCATGAGGCATAGAAATCACAAAGCACACTTCCCTACAGTGAAGAAATCATTATAATGCAGCTCTAGACTCTAGTGCTGCCTGCGGCAAAATGAAGCTTTTAGGATGTGTGTGTGTCTGTTTTAAAACTTAATTCTGCGCTAAAAGTGCATTAAATAGCTGCTATTAAACCAGTAAACCATAACATTACATTATTGGACCTCTATATGAAATTGAAAGTGCACACTGATGTTCTCAGTTCATAAAGGCAAACAGGAAGGTTTTGTTTCTCACTCTGATTTGGGTCTGATCCTCTGGGGCGTTGTGTATACACAGCACGCCATGTTTTGACCTAAATTGCTTCTTTTTACAAAGGGGATTGATGTAACTAGGCCTTTAGAGGAATCCCTACCAGACCTTTTATGTTACATGAAATTTTCTTTAAGTGCTGGATTTAGCGCCGGACGGAAATGGATGTTTCCCAAATGGCAACAATTGTATCCATCTATGTGAAAGTAAGACAGATAAACACACAGAGAGAAGACGAACAGGATGACACTGCTGATCGTACACATCTTAGAACCTGCCCAGGGGTTCAAGGCGCGAAGCAGCGACATGCCTCACAAAGCCTCGGTGCCTGCTAATGGCTCCCAGTTTGTAATGGCATCCGTATAGCACCGCTTGACGAGCTGCCAAAGGGGGTGTTCTGTTATTGCGGAGCCAATCACCCACTAAGTATTTGCTGGCTCCTATTTCCTTTCTGTTAATGTGCGAGCCTCCCCAATGCCGCAGCTAAATCGACTCTTTACGCCTGACTTGTCACCCTGCAGCGACGCACGGAGAATCCCAAAGATGCATCGTCGGAGGGCAGCCCAACGTCTCTGTTGCCATGGAAACGTTTATAGGCAGGGATGTGGCTGGGAGGTCTGTGATGCTTTTACTGCACCCCTAAATCATGGAAAGCGATGGTGTTCCATGATTAGGATGATGGAGCTGACGTGACCTTTGCAAGGGTGTTGTTAGGAGGTGATTGCTCACTTTAATGTGTCTTTGAATCTACTATGTCAGACAGTATGTGGGCAGAGGGGGTGTTTGTAAACTGCTATGAAAGCTAGATTTAGTGGACTGTGGAGCCAGTTATCGAATCGGTACGTATTGACATCAGAAACTCTTACAGCAGTTGATCAATTGGTTAAATTACTTCTCTAGGTCCAGATTTGCTGCTTTTCTCATCTTAACTGACAGGTTTACACAAAAGAGGTTTGGGCAGAAGATACAATCTGAAGACATTAAATTGGCCCATGGAAAACTATTATATTTAGAGGTCTGCTCTGGTGATATAATTGTGCTTGATTAAATTAGGCTACAAATTAGGAGACTAATAGGCTACTTAAAAAATACTTAGTTACTTATTTAACACTGATGGCAAAGGAGCTATTAAAAACTTTTCCCATTAAATGCCACAAAGGACAAAACTATGTACCTGCACACACACAATAATAAATATATAGATAGAAATTGTTTACAAAAATGTTTCAGGTTTTGATAGACAATTTAATAAACCCTATTTCAGATAAAAAACTTAAATTTTTATTTAAGTGGTTTGCTTAATTTTTCTAAAGTCTTAGATCAGGAAGTGCACTTTCCTGACTTTAGCAGGTGCTACTGTAATGTGCACATTTATTCTTTGTATTTACCTACACTGTAACACATTGCTGTATTTTCTACAGTAACATTTTACAATAAGTTCTTTTTCTGTCATTTTACAAAGTTTAACTGTATATTGCAATGCATCATGGGTAAAAACTGTAGTTTCCCAATATTTTAACTAAACTGTTATGATCCCAGCAACAATGCAGAGTGAAGGTTACACTAATGCTGTTTGTCCCTTTGCACCATTTCAAAGAAATACTAGCTAGTTTAGACCTTATTGCAATTTCCAGAAGGTAATTACATGTGTACGTTTGTAATATTATACTAATTCCTTGCAGTTTTTGATGGTTATAATGCTAATTAGCGCAATAGCATGCTAGTGACAGTGAGCAAAATTATTAAATATAAAATGACATTCTTTGTGATTCAGCTTGGATGACATTATAATGTTCATAATTTTGATGACTGACAAAGTGCACCTGTATAACTTCCTGTAGTTCTGTGTCTTTAAATGGTGTAAAATCTCTAGATGCCTAGAGTTAATATAATTCTGTGATGATTAACGATCATGCCAGCATTCATTTTTCAAATGGGGCATATCTCACACCGGAAGGAACATTTGTATGGATTTTTCCAGCCCAGTAGCAATGTCAAACCTGAACGTCTACCTGTACGGTAAACAGAAAGGTGTTCTGCTGATAAGAGGGAAAAAAAGCAAAGCTATGAAAGTGAGGAGCAAACAAACTTAAAAAAAAAGATGTGAGTCCTCAAGAGGCCTGTGTGGGAATGAGTAATATGTGAAAGGGAGTCGACGGATAGAAAGCCCAGACATACTTTGCCCCCCGTTATCGGCCTGCGCAGATGTGCCTCAGCCTTCTCTGCAGCGCTCCCATTCGCCACATCCATCACAGAAGTGCACCTTGGGAGATTGAGAGGATGGTGCAAGCGCCAAACCCACCATCTGCCGCCGTTTAGAAATAAATGACAGGCCCAAACCTAGTGGGAGCCCGTCTCATTCCACTGCCAGCATCGGTGCAGTGACGGGTCCGCCCAGCCTTCGCTTTTCCCTCAAATCGATGTGTGAGACCCCTGCCAGTCATGCTGGAGCGTGCCTCGGAGAGAGCCTTGGAGTGGATTTGGTCGGTGAAGCACAGCCCTTTACTCAGGGGAGCGGGCAGGTGGAACAGCGTGGTGAAACCAGCTGTCTCCCAACTGATTACAGCAGCCAACACAGAGAGCTGGAGAACTCTTCGACTGGAGGTGGAGCCCACTGGAAAGGAGCTCCACTTTATTTGATTAGAGGTTTATTGATGATCTACAGACAAAGAAACTATCAATTATAACTAGCTGGGAGTTTTATGGACTGTCTGCAGGCAGCGCTTGTATTGCAGCACATTCCAACTAATTTATAGTTCACACACATGTAAAATAATGTGTGCAAAGTTCAGTCCCGAAAGGAAACAAATCTGTACAATTTAGCTGTTCTCCCAAGGTAGAGATTAGGGAAAATTAAGTAGTTAACTGAATCAAATGGACAATGCAGCTACTGTGTGTGATAAATGAAGCCACAGGAATCATAAAACTAACCCACAGACATAATGCTGATAGGGGTAAAAAATCCACACTGTGAATTTCATTTTCCTAAGAAACAAAAATGCCTTTTCCTACATTTAGTGTGCTGGAGGAGGATTTCCCGTAGTGTTTCTTTGCTCACTGTAAGAACAAGCAAAGTACTACTTCACTGAGTTCTCGTACGTGACAGCTAATATAAGTTTGGCCCCAGAACTGAGACGGGAGGTAGACTTTATTAATTTCATGGATTTGGAAATGAGCCGTGGTGATAAGGCTATCACTCTCTTATCTGGGGATGGCGGGGGCGTAATTAAGCCGATAGCCAGCGATGATGAGGAAGTGGTGTGAAAAAAAAGCCTCGGGGATATGAGGGTGGAATCTTTAGGGCTCGTTCACCAGAGGGATGATGAGATTGGCATTTAATTGCCACCTTTTCTATTTTTAGGATGGGAGGTTTTCTTATGAGGCTCCCTCCCACACTTATTCCTTTTTTTTTTTCTTTTTTTTTTTTGCATTTTGTGGTCAAGGTCAGTTTAAAGAATGCTTGATTGTTTCATACGCTGAGATTAAGTCAAAGCGGTACGTAGGGGGTTAGACTCAGGAGGGGGAACATGGCTGCCACCCCAGATCATGTGGATCTGAGAGATATTGGGGTCAAGAGCAGGTGGCTGCAGTGTAATAACCCAAAATAGAAGATGTGGTTTCAACTGTTAAACTTTATCGAGAGCCACAAACTCTGATACTTGTTCTGCAGCAACAAACCAGGCTTAACAATCCGTTCTTATTGATCAAAGCCTGGACATCTGATGAATCGCCTGAATCTTATTTCATGTCTGATAATGACCAGGTCGACAGGACCAGAGTGCCTGTCAAAGGAAAAAGTTTCAATATTTCTTCTGCTATGGCTGAGATCTAACAAATAAAATATACTTCATTCCAATCGGAACCTGCAGCACAGATACAGAGTATTTAAACTTTTCGACTCCTCACTACAAATTACTGTCAGGATAATCAAGACGGAGGCAGAGAAGCTGTCAGAGGGCAGCAAAACCTGCTCCAACCTCAGGCATTAAAATGTGAAAAAGTCTGAATCTACAACTGAAAATATTAGAGTCTAAACTGGATGGAAGTCAACCTCAGTCAGTAGTTTTGGCAATAAATATGGAAAACTGCAATTCAAGATCTAATTGCATTAATTGCTCAATTAAGCACCATTCAACATTCTGTAGCTCTGTATTGTACAGTCGGTCACTATTATAAACAAGGACAGAAATCAGTAAAAATCAAACTTAATTTTACCAGGAATTACACCCATACTGGGATAATCAGCACCTCATTCTCAAGCACTTTCTTCAGTCACTATCTTTCCAACCATAACCATAACATGGCTGCAACATTAATATTGTTGTTGTTGCATTGGTATGAAGACTGGTGAAAGTATTTTCTATTGAAAATGTACGTGTTGAAAAAAATGAGTCGTGATCATGTACTTCATAAAAATGCGCTAAAACACTAAAACACATTTCTCAAACAAGAGCAAATGGCGAATAGGGTGGAGATGCAGATGAATACACATTTGGCCTCTCTAAGTATTCACAGCAGCAGGATGGTGTACAGGGGACTGAAATTACAGTGCCTATGTTTATTATGATGAAAGAACATGACACCTAATGCAACAGCTCACTGATGTGTTTTTAATAGTTTTTGGACAACGGGGCAGCTCTGAAGCACAAAGCAATACGTTATTTTAGGCTGTGGCACCAGTTAGTTGGATGTTTTTTGCTCTTTTTGTGTGATTTGATAGGAAATCTAAATGCTCGCTGCTAGTTTAACTAGGTGTGATGACAAAGACGTTAGTACCACATCCACAAGTTCAGAGGCACTTCTTCGAGAACTTTAACATCCTAGAATTGCAGTAAACTTTGATAGGGTGACTTTAAATCACCCGTCCACTAAGCTATGATTGCACATCCTGAAGCAATGCTCTAAACTAATGAAGACCTTTGTGTGACACAGATGTGAAAATATTCCTCTGGTGCTCCCTGACACCCATGATACCTTCTGTGTAAACACCCCAGCCTGCAGAAGGTGGCTGCAAATCGGCTCCTCCGACAGACACGCACGAGAATAGAGTGTTATCACCCTGGTTGACACACTCCTGTGTTTTCTCCAAGCATCCTCTGGGGTTTATCACTTCAACATTTTATTCCATTATCCCGAGCACACCGGGGCTGTCCTCGGAGCAGGGGAACGAGACGACATGTCAGGGTCGCAGAACAAAGAGGGAGCATGTCGAGCAGCGGATTAGACCGGGGGGAGGAAGTGCGAGGCTTCGGGTGGAGGGAAATCAAGGAAAAAGGGAAGGCAGGAGGGAAGGAAACACGAGGGATGTGAGCTACAAACAAGGGAGTGAATAAAGGACGGAGGGACAACTTTTCTTTTACAGCTGTTATAATTTCCCCCTCTGGTACCTTTGTTTTTTTCACTTGTGCATGATGAAACTCTTGTTTTGTATTTGCAAAATCTCATTTGTATGTTGCTTAGAGAGCCCATGAGAAAAGGTGGCATTTTTCTTTTAATTCTGTCGTCTGCAGTGAATGCTGTGCGCTGTGCAAAGGAAAACTAAGAATGTCAAGATGACAGGGCACTAAAACAGTCTGAACGACTCAGAGCTCTACCTTTACCTTTATACGTTTTCTACTTCAACATCAGTGTTTTATCCTTGTAATTTACTTTCTGTCTCATCTAAATATCTCCTTTTTGTTTCATCTTTTATTGTCTGAACAATAATACTAAATAAATCTGTATATTTTTTGGAAAAAAGAATATATTCCTAAATTGAATTGCATCAGAAGATAGATTTAAGGAATTGTACTTTATAAAATTACTAACAATTAATGTTTGTGACTAGTCACTACCTGTACCACTACTATACCACTACAAAATCAGAAACTTGAGCCCATTCAACTCTTTCACTGGCTATAAATGCATAAAAGCTGATGTAACAGAGACAGATGATGATAACATATTCAGGAATTCCTTTTAATGTTGAACTTGACTATGAGATGAGGCATTTTTTGCAACCTGATACTCTACAGTTAATTTAGTGAGCTTGGTGTTAGAGTTTTTCTGGCTGAATGCAAATTGATCTTTCGGGGTTTTTACTTTTTAATTTGTATCATTCAAATTAAATTAAAACATGTTCTTTGAAGTTTAGATGTAAAACTATTATTAATAACTTACATTTTCAACATAACTCTAAGGTTATTGGTTGTAGAAATATTATGATCTATCTTTAGTTGGAATTTCAGAAGATCGGCCTGTTTGTCATAGTGAGTGGACGGCTCGCTCAGTGGATACAAAGAGCTGATAACCATCTGCATGTAGCACACACACATGCACACACACACACACACGCACACACGCACACGATGAGGAC
The DNA here is from genome assembly GCF_033026475.1 of Channa argus. NCBI lineage: Eukaryota > Metazoa > Chordata > Actinopteri > Anabantiformes > Channidae > Channa > Channa argus. Next base: position 10,021,789 of record NC_090217.1, read on the forward strand.
ACATCATCTCACAATACATCCAGAAAGCTATAAGGCGCAGACAAGCGCACGCGGCAACCCCTAGATCCCACACTTCATTACGCGTCCAGCCATCCCTGACTGGAGTAAATCGATGCAGGATAATAGCCAGCGCCCTCACCCCTCCATCTCTCCCTCCTCCATCCACCCTTTCCTCCATCCTTCCCACCACCACCACCATCACCATCACATCCATTGTCGTTTCCACATCTTCTCCTCTCTGTCTTCCATCTTTTCTTTTCTTTTCTTTTTTCCAGCCTTTCTTTACTCCCTCTATCTAACCCGATGTCCTGACATGGCCCCTCATGACTAGCCCTCTTTCCCAAGCATCCATCCCCTCTTTCGTCTCCATCTCACCTGTCTGTTTTCATCACTGCAGTGGATCGCTCCTCTTATCGGCGCAGGGCCTGTAGGCTGCTGGTGCTATATAACATGTCTGTTGTGATCACTGACAGCTTGGCCATGCTGCATTGACAGTAACAAGGATAATAAGCTCATTTTGCATACGGTTTTGTGTCACTTCTGTCTGTCTGGGCTGCTTCCTATAATTTAGGTCTGCCGCATCTCTGGGGATGAAGGCGTCATTAGTCTGTTGAGGATTGGCCGGGGTGTTTAAAAATTCCATTTCATTAAGGCTGTCGGTTTACATGCAAGCTGAGAACTTGCTGCAGTTACACTTTCTAATGGCCACATTATCTTCATTTAACAAAATAAATAGATAATGGCTGCCAGCAAAGGGGTATGAAAGCTACTAGAACGGTCAAAGTTTTTACAACTCTTTACAACAGCATTAGAAAACAATGTATTGTGGTTAATGGCCCACTGCAGGCATGTTGCATACAAATAAGGCTTTGATCCATTATTGCTAAAAAACACCAAAATGGTCTGTCATACGTGCTTTATTCACATTCATGACATCGAGAAACATTTTAAATAAGCATCCACCTGCAAAATTACTCGCTAGGAAAGAAATTGGCTTTTTTTTTTAAAGTTATGTTGTTTTTAGTTTTTAGTTCATGTCCATTAGCTACTTTGCAACATGTGGCAAGTTGGAATATTTTTTTTTTCAGACACATTCCTTTTTTTTGCTTAGTTATGAGAAGATATACACTGTCATTTATCAAGAATAAATGACATTGTTACACTAATTTCAGGAGAAGAGGTAAAAAAAAAATGCATTCCAACTTTATGGGCAACAGTGTACATTATATATATTACAAAATGTGAACATGTTCGCTTCATTTGGAAAGGCAACGACTTCACTTTTCTCTGCCAGTGTACAAGCGCTCAAAAATACTGAATAATTGATTATTAAGCTTTGAACAAGAACTTGATGTATCATTATCACGATTTTCTGGTGACTAAACAATGACAGTGGTTTGAGATGGGGGAAAAACAAAGATGCATGAAATATTCAAGAGAACTGTGATACAGTGAAACTTGAGATGTTCGAGGAAGACAGCTCTCTGGAAAAATCTGAGATCAAAAACGTCGAACCATCCCTGCAAACTTTCACAGACTATTTGGGAAAAGCATTCCTGTGGCCTCAAGTAAAGTCGGTGATACTCTTCACCATGTATAATGTGCTTGCAAAAATTGGTCCCAGTTTCTTTGCACAATGCACAACAGTGAACAGATAAATGACTGAACTGACAAACATCTGAAAACCTGAACGTAAATATCAATTAGGAATTATTAATTACTCAATCATTTAGATTAAATCTAGTTTAAATTAGTTTAAGTTATGTGGAATAAAAGTGTATTTTAGTAAAGAAAAACATGATTTGAAGCACAAAGATTGTACTGGCTATACACATATTAAACATGTAAGCTAACTAGTTACTAGGAGACACTCAGGGAGATGACAACATCGCCCTTTAACGGGTTAAACTTCAGCCTTGTCGCTTTTTGATGAACAGTGAACCCCCCAGCAGACATGTTGACTCCTCAGAGCAGGAAAAGCACACGTGTTACTAATAGCATTAACAGTGGCTCTGTTCTTTGCGAGTGTCGGCCATGAGAGTGTGACATTGAGAGCAGGAACAACACCGACACCCTGAAATCGAAGCAGCTACGTTAAATTCATTCACTGCGATTTTGATTGTTTGCACCTGTGTTTTTCTTACTGTGAAATGTGAAAAATAGGAAAAAGGTTTTCAGAATAACTTATTATCAGTCCCTCCAGGATTTGCAGACCTTTTTTGATTGCTGCAGCCTGAAATGCCAGATTTCACTAAAGCTTTTCTAAAAACACATTTATTGGGATTGGCTGAATTTATTGTTGCATTCACAGCGTTGCAAGTCCTTATTCCAACCGTGTTAATGCTTGTTGTTATTGACTTTTAGTACGATGTAGGCTGAGGTGCAGGGGTTGCTTTGCAGCCTGTTTGTTGACACGTTTGTAGGTTTTTGAGAGCTACAATATATTTGATGCTAAAACTTGACTCGGAAATACAACTTTGCTCAGTATAGAAAGGGAGGAAGCATAGGTTTTTCCCATAGGCATTTGGATTACTGTTAAAAAAAGCTAATTGACGAACAGAAACTGATGGTAATTTTCACAGATACCACTTTTATGAGGTTTTGAACCCTAAATACAATCGCCGGAACTAAAAATGGAATTTCAAGGCTATAAATGAACTATACTAGGGTTGCATTACTTCAGTGTTCTCACCAATAAACTTCTAATTTGGTACGGCTAGAGATTGCATGTTATAATGCAACAGGGCTATGATGATGGGCTAGTAAGTAGAGGATTTTCACTCCTGACATGATGGTGATGATGTTCCCAACCTCTGCATGAGTGGGGAATTTACTGACAAATGTATGTTGCAGAAAAAAAGCTGATAACCACTTATATTATATGAAGCATCTTAAACCCATTCCAAAAACTCATACACTTTCGAATGAGGGAACCAGAGATGGAAAATTGCTAACTGATTTCTGGGTTTTAGGACTCATTCCTACAGAGCTGTTAGAATGAATGTACCCGCTTGTTTCCTTGTAAAATAGGACAACCCCTGTGAACCATATGGTGATAATAGATTTGCTGATTAAACTTATATTGGAAACAATGTTAGTTAACCAGTACGACACCCACACAAAGATCTGTCAAAACAAGTTAGAATTTCCATTTTCAAGTGCCAACACTCAAATATTTACTTACTCGCTGCCTCAGGCTGTCACTGCCTGAACTTAAACAATCTGTTCACACTTCATGCAGCTTTTGATATCACTCACTGGGTCTCTATGTGCAGTTGCCAACTTTTGAAACAATCGCAAGCCAAGCCATGTGTGTGCTCTGCACAAGCTACTGCAGGTCACATCAGCAATATGGTTCTAGCAGTCAGAAAAATCCAATAAATTTCTACAACCTGCTTTAGGTTTTACTGGAGTTATCGCAAGTAGACATCATCTCTTTGGAGAGAGGAAGAGAAAAAAGTTGTCTGCAGCTGAACTGTTGAGGAACATTTCCAATCAGTCCATCATGTGATGAGCAGGACACATGTATTAGCTCATTTACCGCCTGCAGTCTGCAGCTTGCAGCTATCAGCACGTTATATAACAATGTGAGCACCAGTGGAAGAGGACAAGTTTACTGTAGGAGTCTAATAAAGTTTAAAAACATTTGTGGAAATAAATTAAGACACATATGGATGCACAAAACTGCACAAGCTCAACGCTCAACTCGAATGTTAACAGCACATCCTTATGATTTATTTGCAGTCTCTTGGCAGCTGTGAAACATGGTTTTCAGAGCAAACAGACTGTACTATGACACCGGTGTCCACTTTTTTGAAATTTAAACGTCTCACTTGTCTTATGATTTGAAAGCAGCTGCCTCCTTGTCAGTACTGAATTGAAATGACTCTGCATTTCAGGAGCCGATGCAGGTAGAACAGCCTTTAGGCCAGCAAAGATAACACAACAACCCCTTTCACTATAAACGTCAATAACAATTCAGCCACCAATCCTTAAAACAGAAGCTCATCCCTGAACTCGAAATGAGCCTCAAACTTTTTGCAGAGTCACACTGAGAATCAAAAATTCATTATCTCGCCAAAGGAGCACCCTATGGATCAGTCACACTGATGCTAACAAGGGGATATGAAGTGTATGTAACAGACGGAGGGTGAGGCAGAACACACACTGTGGCAGCAGCTGTTCTCCGTAGTACGACCATTAAGATGGGAGGAGGTGACGCTCCGAGGAGGAGGCGCGTAATGAATGTGCACTGGTGGCGCGCCTCAACATCTGCGCACCCCAAAGCCCCTACATACCTTCACCTTTTCACGCATACACCCATCTCTCTCTCTTTAGGTTTCTGTCACCTTGCCCTGCTTCATTTATTTATTCACCTGTCATATTTAGTTTCAAACTGTGTGTGAAAGTGGGGGGCGCCAGGAAAAAGCAGGAGGCTTTAGACAGTGAAGGGATATAAACACAGAGAGACGAGGCTATCAGGAGTGGGTTAGGACAAGAGCGTCCCCATCCCCCTGCCTCCTCCCAACCTCAACCATCCACCCCCCCTTACAACTTTTCTTTGGGGGCTTCTTATAAACCAACCATCTATCTCCATTATGCCCCCGAAATTGCTATTTGTCGCTTTGCGGGGAAGAAATAATCAATATGTCTTGTGGGGGCAGCGAGCGCATTAGAGGAAGCAAATTGATGTCTCTCGCCCCAGCGCTCCTCACCCAGCACACTGCACCACAGCTAATGGGAAGCGTCGCTGGCTGGCAGACAGGGAGCCTGCATGTGTGTGTGTGTGTGTGAGTGTGTCAGTGCACATGAGTGAATGAATGAGCGAATGGTCAGGCAATAGGGAATTTGTTAATGCAAAGTGCATGCCAGTGTTTGGCTGTGTGCTTGTGTGCTCATGTGTTTGTGTGCAGGGAAAGCACGCCTGCATGCCTCGTGCGAGTGCGTGTGTGTGTGTGTGTGTGTGTGTGTGTGTGTGTGTGTGTGTCCTATCTGTTTGTGTGTGTCCAGTGCTGACAGAGCCTTATCTCTCGCAGCCATCTGGTTTTAGGTCTTTGGGCTGTCAGAGGCAGATAGCCCTGTCACTACCGCAGCATCCCCTTTCCCCAAGAGCCTTGAAGGCTTCCTATACCGAGTGACACTTCCAGAAAATCCCCACCTGATAAGTGCGTTGGAGGCGGACGTGACTCGCCCGGTAGTCAGTCTATCTCCTCTGCCTGATGTTTATTTCATTGCACTTCTCTATCGTCACAGGGCCAGGGAACGTAAACATCCTTTTGTTCATTTCAGAGAAAAACACCTTCCTTTTGTTTTGCAGATGCCTGTTTTTCATCCAGCATGAGTGAATAATTAAATGTGTCGTCTGTATGTTCTGGCTTTGACAATCATCTACTGTGGATGTATGGTAACACAGAATATTCACTGCAATTTACAGGCAAAAGGGTAATAACATTTAATGCAGATTTTGGGTGTTACTGATTCCTTCAGTACATACATATTCTTCTTTTCTTTGATACTAATTTGTGTATTTACTTTTACATGCTCTTGACGTTCAAGCTACTCCACCTCATGAAAAGCTCTCTTCAGCAGCTGGAGCTTTTGATTATATGACACAATCCTCCACGGTAGATGGAAATGCCTCACTTGTTGGAATTGCAGAAGCACAAATTTCCATTTTTCTGAGCACGATGAGGTCATTTTCTCAGATTTTAGAAAAGATCAACAGATTAGAAATTTAAACAATAATATTTTTTGCAGGCCTATACTAGATAGTCCCTGTAGTGTTGTACAAATTAAGAAAAAATGGGCCTCTAGGCACATGCAAGGCTAGAGCCCCCACTCCCTTTCTTTATGTTCATTTGTGTCTGTATTTTGTTGTTTTGTCTGTTTTAAATAATTTTGATATCTATGTTATTGATGTTTTGAGTTTTGTTTTAAACATTTTATGTCAGTTGTTGGTCACTTCGTGCATGTTTTTTAACTTGTTGTGTGTATTTTTGGTCTTTCTGGGCCTCGTTTGCATAGTTTCAGGTCATTGTTTGACATTGAACGGTTTTGCATTGTGGTTGTTTTGCATCTTATCATGTTCCTTTTAACTGAACGCTTAACCAGGAAACAGGAAACACAAACAGCAGCTTAAGAGGTTCTGGTCCATAGGCCCACTGACCTCTTGTGCCTAGTTGACCTGTTCAGTCATCCATCCATGTTCATAGAAATGTGAAAGGGTTTGAGGTGGATTTAAATTCCTGTAGTCACTGCCTCGTTTTGCAAAAGCACAAATACATAACTGACACTCTGGAGACAGCAACAGAATAACATCACTCTCAGTGTATTACAATATGAGAAATGAATATGTAAATAGTGTGACTGATACTATGAAAGTCGGAGAATAAATTTGTCTTTTTGTCATTCTCCCACAAACACACAGAAATACACACACACATAAAATCAGTCTCTGGCTGTGTCATCGAAGTGCTCAGATGGGTATCTGTCTCATCTAAGACACAGGACGGTGGGCGTCACAACAGGCTTCTCGATCATTCATTTATTCTCTGCAGAGGGCATTAGGGGCCTGTCAATCCACATTTAACCAGGCGCTACTTGCACAGAACTAGAACCATGACCACACACATTTGGCTTCACCACAAAAATACACACCACAAAACTTGTGTCTGTTTGAGATTACTTAATTATTAAATTATTCCCTGTGCTTTTCCTCATGGTGAAGGGTTTGAATACAGAGGAAGATAATCATCACCGATTGGAGCTGAGATTTAAAGGATCAGACGGTGTTAATATGTATTTTTCTTACTGTCAGACCAAAACCAGCAACACCAAGTCTGTCATTCAGTTCTGTTCTGTCTGGCTTCCTTCTTCTACAGTCTGCCAGATTCCCTCTTCAAAAAGAGGATTTTTCTACTTTTCTTTTTACCAAATGTGAATTAAATAGGAGTAAACTATGCATTTATATGCATCTATGTTATGGGCTGTTTCTAGCCAGAGATGCATATACGTTTAGGCTGCAGGATGATTCAAGTAACAATATTTCCCTAGTTCTTGTCACCTAGTGCAACATTATGATTGGTTTCTAATAGTTTCAGACATCAGTGGGTGTACGCCATTGGTATAAGATATCATTGATATTGTAGCAGCATTTATTCAGTGTTTGTTATAAAAATGTAAAAGGTGTATCCTTTAACAATCAAGTATTGGGCACATGCTAGTATTAGAAAATCATACTTAGGTGACTCTTTTTGACCAACTACAACGTCTTTGTTGTGATGTCTTTTCGCTGCACTTCCCATGGATCACCTGTCAGTCGCACAGTGCCTCCACATCCCCATCTGTCTTCCTTTTTGGATTTTCCTTTCATGAACTTTCTGAGTGGAGTTTGCTTGTGTGAGTTCCCTCTGGATGTTCAGGTTTTTGCTACAGTCCTAAGGCGTGCCGCTTTGTTTCATTGGAGGACCTGTGAGTTGCCCGTGGGTGTGAATGTTACTTTTTCACAGCAGACATTTTGACTTGTCATGGGAGGAAGGCACTGGAGATTCTAATAACATGAAGGCTGGCATGTCCAAGTAAGCCATGACAATGCCAGAGTGAGCCAACATGCCCAAAACAAGGATCCTGAAACAGCTCAGGGTATCATTATTTACACCTGTGAAGTGAGCTTTAAACAGAGACCTGAGACATGGGGGGTGTCTATCAAGGGATGCTACACTTTAGCAGAAAGGGGAGTTTTGGTGATACTATACTGCAAATAAATTTAACTCACATGACAGTTAAATGTGCAGTCGTGTTTGTCATTCATCATCTGAGGAGGTCTTGACAATTATTTGCCACTTTGTGCAACTGGGTGTTTAAGGATGCACTTGTGACAGACAAAGAAACAAACAGTCTTAGTAAAATCTGATGATATTAGGTTAAGTCCTTAGGTTAAATCCAATCTATCTGGATCTCTAATCCAACTCAGTAAGATCGTAAGAGTAAAAGATCCTACAGCTCCGTATAGACTATCCAAATAATATGATAGGTAAAAAGGGTTAAAGTATGATCATAAAAAAGGTTTAATTTGTTCTTTTTGTGGTGTATTTACAGTCCTGTTTTATAGTTGTGCCTTTTTTCACGATCTTCTATGGGCCAGTCTATACTGTACCACATGATCAACACAGAAGTTGCAGGATCGTAGATTGGCCACTATGGCTCAATTGCCTCACTGCACAGTGCTGATCTGGGGGGCTTGGGCTGTATTGTCGTTGAACACTGGGGCTTTGAGCTAAAAGCTCTCTCAGATTAGTGTGTTAGCATACTAACATTTCAGTCTGCACCAACTGATGTCCCTAGAGTTTTTAAAAACTGCCTTTCAATGTTGACCAGTAAGGGGCTACCACCCTTTAATATGCTGCTATAATAAACAATTCCAAGCAGAACAAATACATATAATGAATGGGAATTTTAGCATTTTTGACGAAAGTGTGTTGTGTTTGAAGCTGTTCATTGTTCATAAATCCTCCATCTCGCTCTGAAACTGTACAGTGTCTCCCACAGTGTAACACAACAGCGTCAGAGAAATAATTCCACTACCAGCTGCATGTGACAAACAGAACAATTGTGAGGCGCCGCAGGTTAATTTACGGCTTTGATGGATGCCGGATTGAGGCTGTCGCTGCAAGCACAGAAGAAACCATGGCAATTAGAAAAGCCCTGTGTGTGAGAGTTGGCTGCTGCATGCACCGCTGGGCATAAATGAGTCTAGCAGCCTGGGCAACGTAGGCAGGGCTTTAACACAACACCGCAGACACGCCTAAGACTCCCATTGTGCCTCTTGCTAATCCATTTCCACCCTAACAAGCTGATGCCTCCGAACCCAGCCATCCAACCACAAGCCTGTCCACCGTCTGCTGGGCTTGGTTCAGCTCCAGTATTTCGACTTTCAGCAGCTATTTTAAGCTCTCTCTGGCAACAGCCGCCCTCCTCTGTGTTGAAACAAAGCTGTGATATTTTAGCACTGAAGTGCTGCTACTCTACTTGTTTGAATGCATGTGTTGAAAGTGGCTGGCTGGAGCTTGCACTGAACATGTGTCTATTAATCTGATTGTTTTTAGTTTATGCACCTAAATTAAAATTCTGGCAGTTAATAGAGGAAACCAGCATCACATTTACAAAGGTTTAGCCTCTTGGCACATTTTGAGATTGGCTCGTGTGAGGGAGAAGAAAATATTGGATAATAAAAAGCAGACAAAGAAATAAATTCAAACCAGAATAGAAAGCTGTCCTCTGCATCACTTAAAAGTTTATTATTTTTCTCCCTTCTGGACTTCCTGTTGATTACTTCTGTAACCATACTTTTCACAGACACTCACTTTTTCACCAGCAGAGGAATAAACAGAAGGGAGGGAAAAAGCTGCTTTAGTTCTGTGTTAATAAAACAGCCGAGACACCACAGAGAAATCAACAGTGCATTTTCTCTATTGAGCTGAAAATTGTCGAGGCACTTGAACAGCACTATTTATTGTCCTCTCAGCCGAGAACGTTACCTCAGGTGAAAAGAGCTGAGCAGCTGACAAATAAACAAAATTAATAAAAGCAACCGGAGCCTTTCTCTGTTTGCTTCCTTTGAATAACATTTTATTGAAATCTCAGAAGAAATGAAGCAGCTTTTTGTTATGTTTTTTTTTTTTTTTTTTAATTTTGGGAGTTTAGTAGCATCTCCAACTTATCCCACCTGTTATCAAAGTGACAAGTGCTTGTGTGGGCTTGAGCTCCGACACAGAGAAATACTGGGTGTGATGAGATAAAATGATATAGAGGGGGTGATACAATATTATTTCAGACGACTGCAGTGAGGGAGCAGCTTCAAGTGTCTTGTTTGACTGAGACATCTAATACATGTTAAGTCTTATTTCTGTGCAAATATAATCGTTCTCTTGACTGTCACTTTCTTTCCTCACTGTGATCTATGCAGTTGAACACAAATGCCATCAGAAAAATGTCTAAAAACGGCTGACTCATAGAAATGTAAGCTGGATCATGGGCTCCTTAGGGGAATACTTTTTAAAAAATGAATATGCTTGATTCTCTGATCCCTCGCTAATTAATCTACTACTCAATCATTTTTAAACCCCAAACATAGTTATTCTTGTTACAGGTGAACAATGATGGAAAAGAAAAGTCTAAGGGAACAGATGACGTACCTCAGTATATGAAAGATGTAAACAATATATACATTACAATATGTTTGTAATATAGATGTTGTGAATATGAATGTAACAGTAATTGGGATATGCTGTAACTCTGGCAGCCATGATATGTGTAGGCTTCTATAGGTAATATATTAGATGTATGCATAATTTTATAGTTACTATATATTGTTATATGTGTTCAAGTATATTCTGTACTTATTTTTTCATATGACCCTGTTCAGAGCTGTAAATTCCCCACAATAAAAGGTGATACAAAACATATACTGCATGTGCAGTATGTCATATGCACTCACTGTACAATAACATCAGAACTGAATATTCAGTGAATTTCAATAAGATATAAAAAAAAACACAATAAAATGTGTACCTCATGAATGTAATAGACATGAAAAATATGTTTGTGTCACAGAGTGTTCAGAGGAATTGCACTGAAATAGCTCATAAGAAAAGATAAGAGGACATTCTTCTATTTCCAGACAAAACCAGAAAACAAAGTAATAGCAAAGAGACAATTCAGATAAAAGTCAGCAGCTGTTGAATGTTGCACTTGCATGTATCTATTAAAATGCCAACGGAAATGCGTCTGTGTATATAGATGTGTTGGTACAACGTTATTGTTACTATATTAGCTCAAATAGAGGAAACCAAATATTAGTCAAATATTTGTATTACTAACTTAAGCTTAAGTCATTTTCAGCTTTTTCTGCTACAAGTGATTAGAAACCACTGCTGAAAATGATGAGGGAAGCATTTGAGAATCATATTAGTGATATTCAAGTCTGCTATTTAAAAAAAAAAGTGACTCATTTGAGGCTAGAAGTCATGTACAGTTAATGATTTAAAATTGGACAATAAAATTGAAGCAGGCTGAATTTTAAATTGGATTTCCTGCACTAGCAGTTGCTCCTGCATTCTCCACTCTTCTTTTAATCCAAATGAGTTCTATGCATTGTGCCCACATTGTTGAAGAGAACGGGTTTTCAAGAGGATGAGAAAATGTGCGTGTCAAATGCTCACAGTAATGTCAGCTGAACACAACAGTTAAAATATGTGCTGGGGTTGGATACAGTTGACATAGTTGGAGTCTAAATAACTAATTTTAAGTCACTTTCTAATTGAAAATTGCATCAATGACTGAATGAAATCTCAGTTTATAGAGATTTTCCATCTGAAAACATTCATTAATGGAGTGTAGAATAAAAATTCCTTCTACAAACTTGTATAACAGTTGAATTATTCATGAAATTATGTGTGCTAAACAGATATCAGAGCATTAATATGATTTCTGCAACATATTTTGCCTAAAATTCCACAGCTGCTCCCATGTCTCTGAGCCCTTCAGTGCCAGTCTGTTTAAAGTAGCTGCTTCTTGGCACAAAGGCAGACACACTGAATATGAACTGAATAAACTCCAGACAATAAAAAGGCAGCACATCAATAACTGCTAGGCTGGGCTTAGCAGGGGGGCTTATTGGTTTAATTCTCAAAATACACCGAGATGGGAGACTGCCTAAGAACAAACAACTGAAGGGGCTGTTTGTATGTGTTTATGTGTGTAAGCGTGTGCTCAAAATCCAATCTACCATCTTTTTCAACACGTACAGCAGGCCTAGTGCAAATATTAGCACTGCATCTATTGGGAGGCAATCTGGCTGTCACCATATTGCAGGGTTTTTTTGTGCAGAAGCGTCAGTACACAGAGCTGAACAGACACTGAATGTTGCCTCTGTTGTTTTGCTGCTCTAGAAGAGCTTGTACTGGTAATGAGCAGTAAGTTCAATGGCTGCCATCCTTGCTGCCGCTGTGCCTCGGCTGGCTTGTGCAGCCTACTGGAACAATGGCATCGTTTGTGTGTTGTTTCAGTTGAATGTCATTTCATTTAGAGCGTTAGCACAATGAGCAGAGCAGCGTGGAGGGTGGCATGCCAGAGTAATCCCATTACTTCTGTGTGGCAGCTAATCACCTTCTATGCTTGTTGTTTAATTCCTGTAATCTGCTGTTAGTTACATTTTAATTAAACCAATATTGCTTCCACATTCTTTATATTTATTACATTTAGCAAACAAACATGGTAATACGTAGAGGGATTTTGATCAGGATTTAAGACGACAACATGAAAATGTGTGAAAATGTGCACTGGTAGAATTGCAACAAACAATTCCCTGGTGGTGAGTCATGCAAACACTCGCAGTTTAAATGGAGCTTCTGAGCATATCCTGTTCCAGATACACAGTACTGCCTCTGGAGAAACCAGTGTAAACCAGCACTGGACAGCAGAATCACATGGCTCAGAAAATTCTGGACAAGCCGGTCCTCCAGCGAATGGTTCATCCAACATGCCTCTATCTAAACACAGAGAGAGCTCCATGCATTTGTGTGTGTTATTTTCTATCTACCACTGATGCTATTAAACATGACAGCTTGTTTTTGGTTGACGTCCTGCAGCAGATCTTCCTCTTCAGAACTACTAAAGATTTTCTGCCATTTGGATTCTGCTTCTCTACCATCTTTAGATTTTGTGTAGCCATTCTTTATGTCCTCCGCTTTTCCTTTCAGTTTCTATGTACAGTCCAGTGGATGCACATGGTCCTGCAGCCTCATGCCCTTTATAGGGGACTGGTGGGACATTTACCGATGCTAAGCAGGAACAACTAAAACTCCAGGGCTGAATGGGATTTATCATTCGCAGAAGACAAGGGCAAAGTCATAAAGCTGATGTAGACTTTTCTTAAGAACAAATTTAGGAAAAATTGGGAGAATTTTGCTGAATAAGTCCCACATTTATGCTGCTTTTAACTCTGCTTTTAGTCTCATAATGGTACTGTAGCATCCAACTATCTTGCCTATAAGCTACAAGATAATTTTATCAGTGTGCCGATTACAGGACAAGTACAGGACAGGGGAAATCTACTGCCGATGGAAACAACACTGATGACAGTGGTGAGGCTGAAATAAAACATGGTGTAAAACCAAAACAATAAGCTGAAAGATGCTCAAAAGTTCAGCTAAGAAGGATTCGATAATTATTATCTCTAGGTTTACCACCACAATTGACCGCTACTCTTAATAGAAAACATTGATAAGAGCAGAAATAAAAACTTTCTCTATAGTTAGAATTAAATTATTAAAAGGTACCTTTTTTAATACTGGAACAAAACAGTGCAATGAATTTCAATGAATAAAAACAGCATGTACACACTGATAACTTGCACTGAAGCATCAGCACGCTGTAAACTGACACAAACAGGAGGACATCTTGGAAGAGATGTCTCTGCATTCTTGCCCGGTTCAATGTATGACTTTCCCTCAGTGATAATGTGAAACGTCTATCTTAGGTGGGAGTGCTGACGTCTATTAGATCTATAAATCATGTTAGCTGAGAGGCGGGGACTGAGGCGGATGTGTGTGTGTGTGTGTGTGTGTGTGTGTGTGGGTGTGGGTGTGTGTGTGGGTGGGTGGGTGGTTGTGTGTGGGAGAGGCGGTGGGTGCAGTGAGAACTCAGGGTCGTAAATCTCATTACCTGAGACTGCTGCCGACCCCCTCCCCCCCTCCTCCGCTGCCTCACCCTGTCCTCAATCTCTCCCATTATCAGCTGACCTTGACCGCCAACAGAGACACTTACACTCAATCAGGGCTGCAGAGGGTGTGTGTGTTTGTGTGTGTTAATCTGTCATATTTGTGTCATGATATTTGAAGACCCCATCTCCCGGTCCCTATCACAAATGAGGCCTCTTGGTTTTTTTTTATGGAAAGATCAGTTGCCACTGGCTTGTTTTTGTCTGGCTTCTCTGTCACTCTTCCCAGAACAAGATACACTTCGATCTAGGACATTTGTGCATGTATTGCTTTTCATACTCTGGGACGATGTATGATCAGTACTTTTGCTAAAGTAGAAAACACGTTTCAGTATTTTAATTAGCGGTACAAAGCAGATGAGAACACCTTTAAAGGCCACTAGTCCTTGATTGATCATTCTGAAACAGAGAGGACCTACACAGTGAACTTCAGATAATGAGTTTTCTCCTTTGTCGTATAGATTAAATCTCTCACAGATTAAGAAAGAAAATGCTCGCGTATCTGCTTCGTAAAGTTATAACTTTAAGTTTTTTCTGTTTTGCTCTCTGGTGACTGAACAGATTGCTTTGGCCCTCAGTTCTGGTTAGCTGAGTCCCTTTCGGAGCTGCAGTAAAACGGCTAATAAATGCACACCTGTAAGCACATCATGGTTCATTTAAAGTCTAATGATCTAATATAGAAACACACGCCTGACTTTGTAACACTCACAGTTTCACAGCTAACTGACTGTGAGGGAGAAAGAGGACAAGATATTTTGATATTTTGTAGAAAATCTAATCTATAATAAGATTTTATATGTTTCTAATATGTTTTAAGCTTCCAAAGGTGAAAGTTGTCTTGATGCATCGTTTCCTCTAGATGTGACATGTGACATGAAATTACAAAAAACAGAAAAAAACAGTCACCTTCACTTTGTGCAATTGTTAAATAGAGCTTAAATCAAACCTGCAAAGTTGATGTTATTCTACCATCAGCCTCAGCTGTATGTTGTGTTTTGGACTAGTACACATGTTAGCATGTAAATATGCAAAATTAAGATGCTTAATGTGGCAAAACATTACAAATGATGATGTGGAATGTCAATATTTTGAACTTAGAAATTTGTAAAAACATTATTAACCCAAAGTTTAAGATCTAAGATGGCTGCACTGTCCATCAATTGTAGGTGAAAGATTTAGTAATATACAATTTATTTGTACTTCTGTCTTTTTTGTGTCTCATTAAAACACTTGTCTCCATACAACTGTTCAACTTGTTTCTGTGGACATGATGCTTAAAATATAGTGTAATGCACATCTACATTGTTACATTGTATTGATAACAATGGCTAACCTGACCAAGCGAGGTCATAAAACGTGTTCCTAAAGTTTCCATCTCAGTTTTCTGACTTGGTGTGAGCTCAGGTGAGACATCTTTTAAGGTTTTGACTTTCACAGGTAATTGACTGCAGCCACTGTACCTGCTTCACATCAGCGCGTCAGCTCTGTCAAGACCTACTGTACCAACATGACTGTAGGCTTTTAATCATGTTACATTTTAATTCTGACATTGAGTCTACTAATCATTTTGTTACAAGAAGTCACTGAGCAAATGTTTTTAGCTAAAGCAATTCATGATTAAGGGTTTATAGGCTGGAGTTCAGTTTCTTGCCCAAGGACACATGAGAAACCAGGTGGTGAACCACTGACACTGTGGTTCGTGACTGCTCCACCAGCTGAGCTACGCCTGCCCAAGGTGACAATGACTTTTCATATTTCTTATGCCCACAGTTTAGGAAGCATAACACCCTTCATATTATTGTATATGTGGTATTAGAAATAACAGTTGTGTTCTAATTTAACTCTTTCAAATGGTATAAAACAGACAACAAAAGGCAATATTTAACAAAGACAAAGGTGGGGATGTTCAATGATGCACAGTGTATAATGGTTTATCTGATTTGGCAATACTGTACTTACATAATTGTGTGGGCCAAATAAGGCAAATTTGAATTTGAATTGAAGAGACAGAATAAAAGAAGAGGCTACATTCAAACCAGAAATATTGTAATTACATGGCATGTGCTTTGCCAACTGCGTGCTGCTGTTCTGTCTTTTATAATAAAATGGCAAATTGCTAAATAAAAGCAATTATTCAGTTGAACGTGCAGCGATTTTAAGCTTAGCGCTGTGCCAAGTGACACCTCCTAACTTTTCTAAAAAAAAAAAAAAAGAACAGGCTTCTGCCTCTTTCTGCAACTTTAGAAAAGTTTCTCATGTGTTGACATCAAAAGTTGGATCAGCAATCGGCACAGATGCAAAGACTGTACAGGAAGCACAATGGCCAACAGCGCGTGCAGCAATATTTCCTTTTGGCACACGCAGCTGCAAAAACTCGGCAAAACTTTGAGAAACAAAAAAAAAACTCCTGTCTGGGTCACATAGGGTGAAATGTCTTTTTGTTGTGTAAATCAAGCCTCTGGCAGTGCCCTTGGTTTCTCTGCTGGCTGTCTGAAATCTCCAACTGCGTTCTGACTACTAGCACCAGTGAAACAGACATAATGAATGTTAGACTTCCAAACAGAGCCTGGCGCTGCTTGCAGTCTCCATATTTTTTCCACTTTCTGTCTGTTGTCCATTGCTCTCCTTCCTCCTCTTCTCTTGCTTTGTATTTTCTGTTTCTTGCTCTATTTTATCTGCCTAGATATCAGTCTCTCACACAAGAAAATACACCACTGTGCAGAACATTTTTGTGCCATTAAAACATTTTTTCCACATAAATTCATAAGGAATGTGGCTGTATGTCCTTACAAGCCACAGAAATCATTTAATTAGAATCAATCAAATTAAAAGCAGCCTCGTGTAGAAGTGAGCAGTGCTAATTCAGTCTGCAGCCCGTTCCTCCTTACATCTTTTCTTTAGCTCTCTTGCTGCTTCCTCACATGCATCTTAATGGGTTTTCATGCCTGGAGCAGATTCAAGGCCGGAGCGGGAATCTGCTGCATTGTGGTATATCTGGCTGGTTCCATAATAACTCATATGACAACACTCCCAGCTATCACACAACCCCCAAACTGTCACTGTTCCACCACTGTGCCTTTGGGTAGACAAGTTCACCCTGAATAATTCAGCCACAGTAGTCAGTGAGCAAGTTCACCAAGAGGAAGTTCTTGAAAAGCACATCATGTCTACCCCGAGGCATGATTCATAGGATGGTGACAGCTTCAATCATGTTTGATAGCTGAGGATGTGCACAGCACTAATCACTTGTAAATCCAGGTATATCGCATTGTAAAGAAGGACATGACCCGGGGCGTGAGAATGTCAGTGTGTTCAGAAACACTAACCAAAAGTCAATTCTGAAATCATGACTCTGCCTGGACAGAAACGTCTCAATGCACCAGATGGAGATGTTCACTTTGGCACTTGGCCGTTTATTAGATACACCTAGCTTAAAGTAATGCAGTCTGGTCTTGCAATGAATCCTCCATCAAGGAGGTGATAATTGTTTTTTGTTTAAACCCTTCTAGAAAATTTTCCCTAGATGTCTTGGTATTGAATTGTAAATGTGTGTGTTATTTAGCCTAGCTTCATTCATATTTCTATTTATTTAAATGAATATATGTATTGGTGGGGGGGACTATTGGATCAATGGTTATTATTTGGGTTGGGATGCAGAAGGCTCGCCCAGCCACCAAAGGCCACCTTGGTGCCGGTCCCAAGCCCAGATAAAATGGGGGGCTTGTGGCTGGAAGGGCATCCGGTGTTAAAACTCATGTCAAATTAACGTAGGGAACACGTTCCGCTGTGGAGACCCCTGAAGGAACAAGCTAAAAGGCGTTGATCTTATGTATGTATTTTATACCTGATCATCAGTGTCACTGAGGCTCTGAGCAAGTCCCATCAGATGTTGGGTAATGGAGGGTTAAACATCCATCACTAGTGGTAAAAATAGTAGAAACACTTTTCTCTCTCCACTGCTATCACTGACACAACACACACACACACACACACACACACACACACACACACACACACACAACCGGTGTCCTGTTCCGCTCTGCCGGGCTCTTAGGACCACATTACAGGTTTGTTTTTTCCTGTATTTGCTCCATCAGAGAGGAGCAGGCCTCATTAGTGTGTGGCTCCTGTAGGGTCCTGGGCCTCCACAAACCCACCCAGTCAACCTCCAACAGCCCCTTGGGTCCCAGGCCCCAAACACAACAAATCACTGAAACAAAAATGCGTGCTAGCATCCCTAATGCCCAAATCTTTACACTTCAAAAACACAATTATGCTAATGCCAGGAATCATTTGCCATTCCAACTCTGATTTAATGCGGCCTTTTAGTGGGGAAAGCTAATTAGAGGCTTTAATTAACATGTGCGACACAAACTGAAGAGAAGCGCGAAGGAGCCTGTCGATCATGGAAGAGCACAGTGAGAGCGGTGAAAGAGGGAGAGCGAGAAAGGGAAGTCTGAAAGCTATGCAAATGAGGCAACAGAGCGCCACAGGGAGGCGTGGATCTCTGCAGCTACAACGTTTTTTGTAAATATCACCGTGACCTGTAGACAGAGTGGAGTCATCTCATTAACACATATTGGAAGGTGTCACCAGAACTCAGTGTGAGGGTCAGCACTGATATGCTGTAACCTGAGCTTAGTGAGGGTGCCATCATTAAAACTGTGACAAAACACAAGACCACGTTGTCTAATGCAAATAACTTACACATCATTGTCTCCAGTATAACTACTTCAGGATGGACAGCTCAGTGCATGGACGGGAATTCAGTACAATTCCATACTGTGCTTCTATAGCTGCTGCCTGAATGCATGTGTAGCCTCTTACACATCTGGCCTGAATGTTTCTGCAAACACAACGGCTAACTGTGCTTACAGGAGACAACTCCTTAACACAGATTATGGCACTAAATCCGCACAACTCTGCATCATTAGTGCACAACTTGAATTCAGCATTTCATCATCATCTGTACAACTGGTTGATTTAAAAAGATATAAACAGAAAGTGATAATTTTATTTTTTTGCATGGATTAATTATGTCTGCTTTTTATTTAGATTCACATTTTCACAAAATTCTGCTGCATCTGAACTTCAATTTAAGGACCATTTTAAAGATATTTCAGGGCTTTTTTTCCTTTCCCATTTGTAATTGGTTAAAATACCTTTTTCGGCAACAAGTGGTTTCTTTTGTAATTTCATAAAAATACATTCAGACAGTGAGGAGGATGTCATTTCCATAGTAAATGGATGTTAACAGTAGTGTTTACATCCATTTTCTTCTGAATACACACGACTTCAGCTTTTTTATTGGTTTTCAGTAATATTTATATAAAGAAAATGTATAAATGTATTTACTTGAACTGCTTTTGACACAGTTTAGACTTAAGTCTAAAAGTAACAGCAATTCAAAGTTCATGAAAATTTACTTTATTTAAGGCTAAATGCAGCAGGAAACAGTTAAAATTGCCTCCACACATAAGTATCTACAATAATTTTGCATCAACTTTGCTAAAGCTCTGTGTTGAAATCTGCCTGACCTTATTCCTGTACGGGCACTACAGGTTTTCCTCTGAGCAATCAATGCAGCAGCAGCAGGGGAGTTAAAGAAAGTGAAAGTGAAATGTGCAGCTTCCCTGGTGGTTACAGGTGTACCACTTTAAAATTCATGGAAAGAACAGTCCAGCTAAGTCAAGAGTGAGGATTGCACTTCGGGGGTATTGATTATCAATCTACAAGTTTCTAACCTTGTTCACTTTCACTGTATACACTGTAGTTTTAGCCTATTTACAGATGAAGTCTGTAAATACTAGATGCATATTTAATATTGATATGTCATTATGTTTTAATTCCAGTACAGTACATATACCAGTGTGTTCTGAACACAAGATCGCAACAGTCAAACAAACAAACAAACAAAACAAAAAAACACATCAAATTGTGTTCGAATTTCATAATGTCCAATCTAAACTTAAGGTTACAATTGCTCATTTAAAGAATTTTTGGTATTAATCTCTTCGCGGAGAACAGAAAGGCTCACCTGTGTGTTCAGGGCAGTTCTTCTTCTGACAAGGTTTCAGGTTCAGTCACAGCAAACACTCTTCACGGCACATCATCACCTGCAGAAAATGTTTAAAATGGAAGGAAAATTCAGTCAGTGCTACAAAAGCATCCATCTCATTCAGTTAAAACTAAATGCACGTTCTTTTAACCAAGGGTTAAATTTTAGTCAAATCATTTTTAAAAAATGACCTTCAGAGTTTCAACTAACATTTGTGCATCGTGCAATAACCTGTTTGGGCAACATTTCAGCTGGTGTCTTTGTCCTTATGATGGATTTCTCACATCCACATTCAACATCAGTTTACCTAACATGAACTGTTTACAAGGTCTAACAAAACTTTAAGAACAGACACAGAGTATTTGTTACTCAGTTTTGCTTGAAATAGGACTTCAGGTGCTCAGGAGTTATTGTGCTTACAGTTTGCCTTATAATTAAATGAATATTTGTAATTAATTGTAGGTAGGCAGAACATTTTAGCACCCAGATTCTTTTATCACAGATCCCTGCTGTTGTTATATCTGCAGATTGTGGTTTGGCTTTGTGTTGCTGAAATAAGCAAAGTCTTCTCTGAAAAAGATGCCATCTGATTGAGAACAGATGTTGCTCCAAAACCCCACAGATGTGCAAGCTACCCATGCCGTGTGCCCAGCAACACCATCACAGATGCTGGTGTTTGAACTGTGCACTAATACCAGGTCAGATGGTCCCTCTCCTCATTAGCATGGAGGATACAGCATCCAGACCACAGGACATTGTTTCACTTCACCTCAGTCCATTTAAATGAGCTTGGGCTCAGAGATGATGGCAGCATTTCTGGATCTTGTTTATATATGGTTGGTTATTGCATGGTTAAGTTCTAACTTGTGTATGTGGATGCAGCAGGAAACTGTGTTCACTGACAGTTGTTTTCAGAGGTCTTCCTGAGCCCAAGCAGTGATTTCCAATGCAGAATCAAAGATCATGGACAGTCAGTACTGGATTTCACTTGTCCCTTGTGTGCAAAAATGTCTTTGAATTCTCTAAATGTTTGAATTATATTTTTTAAAGAATCAATCCTCCATTAGGAGGAAAAATGTCCTAATATAAATTTTATATATATTTCTGATAAAATAAAAATGAGGAATAACAGGTTTTGTTGTTGAGTTTGAGGGTTTGAAATACACTTGATTAGTAGGGTAGAATCAAAGGTCAAATATTTTGAAAGAGGTTGATTCTCTGATTTTCCCAACTTAGCATATGTTTTTAAAGGACACCGTCACTGACATTTAATTTGGTTCTTCAGCTTCTAGTTTAAATAGTACATGTGAATAAATGGCATCAAACGTTGCTCTGACTTTTGATATTAAAATATTTCTCTACTTCTAGCTGAAAAATCCCTCTGATGACATCATTTGGAGGAACCTTCAGTTCCAATTATGTCATCTCTTGGCTCATACTATGGAGTTTGTAATCATAATCAACCTGCTTCTCCAGAGCTCCTCCAGATGAACTAATGGTGAAAAACTCTTCCTGGTAATGTCATCTGGAGGAGTTTTTCAGCTAGAAGCAGAGAAACCTTTTCATAGAGGGAATTTAGAGGGAAGTTAAAAGCATGAATGTACATTTACACCCCACCCTTAAGCTACAGAAAGCTAGTTGAAAATTAATGAAGTTGCCCTTTAACAACATTATTTAAATTTCCACAAAAATAGATAATGAACCATCCATCATTAACACATTTGGTGTTTGACACTTTACTGCAGCAGTGTTAGATACAGTACACGTCTGAAGTTGCTCTGCTCTGAATTAACGATGCAGCAGGGCAACATTCATTTGCACTTTGAAGCATCATTCTCAAGGTCAGTGACTGTTAAGTGGTTTTAAAATATGTTGTTCACTAATATGATACAGCAGTAAGATGTTTGCCCGAGGACATCAGGAAGACACAACAGATGCCCTACTGAGCCTGCAACAATAGTTTTAGCAGTAGTGAAATGTAACAGTTACTATAGTACTGACATCGAGGAACTCAGATTATTAATTATACATTAAAAATCATATGATATAATGAATTATTAAAAGAAAAGAATAAAGAATAAACAGCTTACTTGAGATCCTTTAGAAAAAAGCAAATAGATCTAAAATGTATTGAATTTCACTGATTTACAACTTGGGCCCAAACAATCTAGTTTAGGGAATAAATGTATATTAATGCCATAAAACATTTGTCTGCTTTCCCCATGTTTAAATATCTCTCTGGTTCTAGGTGGAATATGATGAATGACATCATTCAAATATGTGCTTTAGTTCAGATGTCAGCTCATTGCTCATAATATGGAGGTTGACCTGCTGCTCAAAACTCCCCTGGATGACATAATCTAAACCCCTGCTGATGAAAGATTCCTCTGAACTATGTAATCTGGAGGAGTTTTAGAAGTAATATACATATATTCTTGAAACTAAAACCAGAAGATATAAGTTGAAAATAGATCAATTGGAGAGTAATCAGTTACTTTGCAAGCAAAAATAAATATATTTGATGGTTCTGGCTTCCAATTGAATTTGTGAATTTGATGCTTTTTATTGCCACATGTAACAAAAGACTCATTAAAATTTTGGAGATTCTTCATAATTTGAACCAGATGATTTATTATGAAATGTATAATTGTTAGTTGTAGTTCTAATAGTTGGTAAAACATTTTTAAAACATTACACACAATTTGCTCACAATAAAAGAAATATTTGAATATCAGACCTATTGGGGAGTATTTTACGATGTTTTAATACTAATGTTAAGAAAACAATCTAAAAACTTTGTCAACCATGTCAATTAAAGGCCACAGACCTGATAATGCAATGACTGTGTTGCAAAGTAACAAAAATGTTTGCTGATCTCAAGTCACTACTGAGTGCACTTTTATTCGTATCTGTCCTGAAAGAGCGATAAACTCAAAGAGAATTCTCATTACGTCAATAAACAGTATTTCATAGTGCTGAAGAAATCAATATGATGTAGAAAGAGATGGAGCTGAAAAAACAAAATGGTGGTGTTGCTTAGGTTGGCATCAGTGGGGCCTTTATAGTGAAGTTGATTAAAAGAAAATTGCTTTCAAGTGCTCTCAGCAGGCTGGGAGGTTGAGTGGGAGTGCTCTTGTGTGCAGCGCTGGTGGAGTTTCACAAACAAGCTTTCAGGGCAAAGAAACAAGATGAAGAAATGCTTTGAAACCGCTGGAGGACAAAGAATGTGGAGGCACTGCTGACATGGTGGCGCAATATTACTGCTATTATCATTTTCAATACATTTTTTATTTAAATGCCCTTTCTGAGCCTGGTGAGATGAAATTTATTTCCGTCTCAAAAGTGATTCTTAGTCACTACTGTACCTTCCATTGAAGAAAGGGATTTGTAATCTAAAAAATGTTTGATGGACTTTTTTGACATTTATCGTTTATCTACTTTAAAATTTATAATGAAACGAGCCTTTTTCTATGTCGTATCCACATTAATATGTATTTCTTCTCAATGGTATTACATGAAAATAAAAGACAAATGTGTAGTCGTCAAACAACTAAAAAGGTCAAATGATAACCAAACTTTTATTTTGTTAAGCAGTTTTCCTGACTGATCTGTCAAATGGATAGGATAACTGTTACACATTTGTAATTTAATCTCATTCTAATTCAAATTGGCATCAGGAGATCAAATACTGGCTCCAATTTTAATAACACGTTCACCTAATAGGCTTTTAAAAGGTGGAGTGAGCACTGGTTTTAAAGTAGTCCGACTTTGCTGGGAATACCATTAGATATCCATTACTGTGGAGGGTTCAACTTTTTTTAAACACTCGCCACCAGAACTTCATTTTGCATTGCATTTGATTAAATTTTAGTTTCTTATCCAGGCACACATTTTGTCAATGTAGGTATTTATGAATCCAGCCACAACATGTTTCATCAGTTTCCACATGTCCAGTTGGGTTAAGATAACGGAACCATTCATTCTTGGTGATTTTAGATGTTCATTTTAAGGTTATGATGCTGGTGGAGACACTGGACAGTAGGTTCTCCCTTAAAAATGTCTTGGTTATCTTCAGAGTTTGTTGTGTCCCGCAAAGATGCTGCAAAGCAGCCTGATAACACAACATCTTCTGTGTTTTATAATGAAAGATTGTTTTCTCCTCTGTTATCATGGAGCTGGTGTGACTTACCAAAAAGCTCTTGTTTTGTTCCATCTCTGCCGGATGCTTTCTGCCTTGTGGACATGCACTTTTTTGGAAGCATCCAGTCTTCTGCCATTCAGTCCACTTTCACCCAGAATGAAATGCATGGTGCAACTGTTGTACCTTGATCTTGGTAGTCAGCTTGTGACTCTTTTCCTTCATTTTTTTCCCCATTTCAGCTTTCTTTCTATTCAACGTGGTGTAAAATCTTCTCTTGCGCTCTCATTCAGGAAGGTTGTTTGTGGTCTCATGGCCTTTAAACGTCTGATTAACTTGAGGAAACGTGGGAACAGGAACATCAAGCTGCTTGGAGATTGTCTTGTAGCCTTTACCTTGAGCAATTTTCTTTTTTCTCCATGTAGGCTAAGTGACTGATTATGAGATCGAAGACACTTGCGAAGTTGTTTGAAACATCTTGACAATCCTCTTATCTTACTTCTAAGGTGCCAACAATTTTGTTCAGGCCTTTTTTTTTGCTTAGCTCTGTTTGTGTGGTTTTTTGTTCTATTCTACAGTAATCTAAAGACATGGAGGTACACTTTTCATGAAGAATGGAGATTATTTCAATGGTTGAATGTTTTCTATGTCATTATGTATGTCTTTCACAACTGTGTAATGTAATTAGAGACCCCAAGATTATCCCACATTGTGTTTGTGTGTTTTTTGGATGTTAAATAAATAGCTACTTATTTTAGAAAACAGATGCATTAATGTTCTTTACAAGATTTTCAGGAGATGGCTTGGAGATGGGAGTCAACTGCCAGAAGTTCATCCAACGGTAACAAACACTAAACTTACAGTACTTATTAACATGTTATAACTTGTCAGCCCAGTATTTGTTTAACGTTTGTGAATCCTTTATTTGGAATCACAGACAACTTATTTAGGTGGAAAAGTCTGTGAGATGCAGCTGACAGTAGCTAGTGGTGACTTGGCATTCGACAGAATATGTAGCCCACAGACAGACACTGAGACAAGACGGGACACTTCAGTGACCACACTCAGATGGGTGAAATCCCTGGTCCGACAAACTCATCCCACACGATCGATTGCTGCTGTGACAACAGCCCTTCTCGTCACAGGCTGGAGAACAAGCTGTTGTGAAGGTCTGAGAATGGAAGATAGGCCCCGGAGGGGAGGCTTGATTTACGAGCCCCAGTCAAGATGGAGGCACAGTCGCCCACGTACTGTAGACGGCCTTCCTTCCACATCAGTCTCCCTCTCCCTGCCTGCGTGCCTGCCGCTGTACTTGTCCTCCTTCCAGTGTCTATTTGCCTGTCTGTTGACAGCAGGAATGGGTTGAAATGACATACCACCCAGAAAAACATTTCATTGTGCTCTCCACCTTTCAGTCTGATCTGTTGGATGGTGAAATCCTAAATGTCACCTTTAGCTAGATTCCTCTTATTTTTTTACAAGCTTATCCCTCTGGTAGGAAATGCTTGCTGATGTTTAGATAGATAATGCAGGAGAAGGAGCTAATTTCAACATGTCATGTAGCCATCGACCAGTGGGAGAAACAAACTGGTGACACTCGGTAGGTTAACTGTGCTGCTAGACAATTCAAGCACCCTGAGGTAAGAAACTCATGCGTTATTTTGTGTGGGACATATCACCGTCAGGTACACTCAGTGGTATCTGTCCTAGCACATCATGGGCAAGGAAGACAAATACTGTATCAGCTTCATTACCGGGATTGCACCTGCTTTTGAAAATGGGCCAGTGGGCCGTTTGAATGTTGGGTTTGTCCTCATATTTCAACTGATTTCAGGTTAAGGAGAGCTATGGCACAGCACAGAGAGAAAGGATCTTTTCATGCAGTAGTCACAGGTTTGCAGACACATGCATTCCCTAATAGACTCTCTTCAGGGTCAATTAAAACACGTCTTATTTGACATGTCAGAGAAGCAACTAACATTTCTCATTAGTCTGAATATTTGCATATATACACTAAATCCTCCCAAACCAGTTCTTTTCATCGTCAGCTGACTATATTTTGCGATGTCACACATGAAAATTATTTTTTTCGTTTCAATAGTCAGAACATTTGCAAGTGATGCCTTTGTCCTGCTTTCTCTGTGATATTCTGACTTTTGAATCCAGTGAGTCGTTGATCAGTGACTTACGACAGTATTCAGTTATGTTTGAATCAGACTCTGATGGCAGATATTGGCTCGACTGATCACTGTCAAGGAAATCTGTTCCAACAACATGGCCCAGATGAAGTAGATTACTGAGGATTTTAACAGATGATTTTAGATGAAGCTTTAAACTCATAATAATAAATATTATACATTATATAACATATTATGTTCATATTTTTAAGTTGATTAATAGTCACTGATTAATGTCTTGTCATCAAATTGATTAATTTATCGAATATTTTAATAGCTGAAAGTGAGTAAACCATTAAGGCTTTTGTAAAACTCTGACCTATGTCTCTACTTTAGGACTTGGTTGTTTTTGGAATTGCTGTGGGGCTTCTGTGATTCCAAGTAATTCTGGCAGCTGCAGAACTTAAAGCATCTGTGAATTATATTTTATGCATTGTTAAGAAATCTAAGTGAGATCTGTCAGCAGCCTGTTCAAGACTTGACCACGTATTCTGGTGATGCTTTAAACCCCACAGTCCTTCCATGCTTGCACCCCCTCCCCCTCTTTAATTTATCAGGCTGCTGTTGAACGAGTGAAGACACCCTGCCTCCATCTCTCTCTCTCTCTCTCTCTCTCTCTCTCTCCTGAGCCGTATCAATATTCATGGGTCTGCCGGGTGCGTTTGTGCGACGGCTGTCTCATTAGCCTTTGATCCCCTTGCGTGAGGCCTGTCGGAGCGTTGCGGCGCCAACAACAGAGCAGCGTTTGAAGTGTAGAGAGAACAGCTGCTTGCATTGATCTCCATATACTTTCTTTGCCATCCACACACGCGTCCATGCATCGTACACAGATGCTGCCCACAGGCACATGAATACATGCATCTACTGTAGACAGCCACACTCAACTTTTTCCAGTCTGACCTCAAAGCTACAACATCTGCAACCAGTCTCTGTAACTACTTTACAGGTTGCAACAGTAGGCAGGTCTATAGGTTTCAGGATTGCACAAAAGCCCACAGTTGTTCCACCTTTTCACATGTTCATATTTGCTGCTCTCTACTTTGAGAGAAAACAAAATGCTTGGGGTGTTAAACTGCTGATAAATAACATCAAGTGCCTTTAAGATGCCATATTGGGCTTTTTCATTATTTTCTGAAAATGTATACAATAAAAGATTCACTGATTAATCAAGACCAACAGATTTTTCAATAATTAAAACGTTTAGTTATAGAACATTATGCCTCAATCACAAGATCAATAGTCTGTAAGATAATAAGTCAAATCTGTAAAATGACGGGATGAATATTGTGTTTATATGTGGTCTCAGTCGAGTCATGTAGTCAGGTTTTTTTTTCCGGAATTATGCAAAACACACCATCAATAAATTTCTCAAAGGGAAAATGAGTAAATAAGCACTACTGAGCTTAGCTTGCAGAGAATAATATTACACAGACTGGAAATTAATGTTGAGGCACTTTCTGTAACAAAACAGGAATGATAAACCAACAACTTATTATGCATGTTGGACCAAAGCAGTAAAAAGCTCAGTAAAAAGCTCATACTTACTACCATGAGACCGTGGATATTATGGTAATTACAGAATTAAATGCTGCAATCTGGAATATTCTGGTCGATGCCAGAAATAATCAACAAAGTCAAGTGTTTTCTGCTTTTTAAAATGGATTTTCGAGACTAATCCACATTCTTTTTGTTGAATTATGAAGCGTAATTTGCTTCAAAAGGAGTAAAGCCCACAAATGACATCCCCTGAAATTCAGCCATTGCCCAGCTCCTGTTATACCACTGAAAAACACAGGCTTTACATAGGCACAGGTTTTACATAAAGTGGTCTGCAGCAAAGAGTTAGAATTACACACCAGACTCAGGAACCAGATAGCTTTTTAAAAAGACTGGAATTATCACACTGAATCACCAAATTACCACCATACGTCTACGTTTTTTCTTTGTTATAAGTCAAGTAATAACACGCAGTTCACTTCCTTCCTCTAATGTTAGGACATTTCCCACTGTGCAACAGGAAGGAGAGCGGCCAGTCGAATGACATCATGACATCTGCACAAAGACAGCCGCTGCACATTCGCAGCTCTGCTGGGAAACTAAAGATCCAGCCAAAAAATAAAAGATTTGGAGCTTGTCGAGGTTATTGCCCTCCTGAGAACAGGTTAGCAGATCAATACTGCCAATGTGGCTGATAACATTAGAGCGCCCTTAATGGCTCTAATGAAGAGAGTGGTTGACACATGCTTACGGAGACGTAGGTCAGACAAACAGTCTGTGAGCGGCAGAGTTCACTTCATAAAAGCAAGTTTTTGCTATTTTACTAACTTTAGTTGCATTGAAAATAGAATTAATTGATCAATTCTTGACCATAATTTGCAATGCACAGTACGAATACATAGAAAAGCTCCAATGCGAGATGTTTGCATTAATGTCAATTTGAGTATTTCAACCAAATAATCTGCACTAAATTAAACACCTAATACAAGCAGATTGCTGAAATAGGAACAAAGAGCTCATTTTCGCGGCTCTCTGTGTGTTATGTTTTGTACAGCACTGTCCAACTGAGTAAAAAGAATTTAAAGAATAGAAGCATCTGTGCCAAGTTTGTGGGGCGATCAACTCTTTTTCAGTGTCCTTTGTAACATGGGGTCACACTGTGCTGAGAATGAGCCTGATTGCAGGAAATGTTATCAAGCTCCAAAATGTCAAAGAAACTACATCTCAGCAGAATCGCTCCTGGCATTTTGATAAATCACACCCTCTTCTGCTCCAGACACACACACACACACACACACACACACACACAGAGATAGACAGAGCAACCTGCTGCTGCTGGAAAAGCCTTGTACTTGGCAGGATCTTTGCAGGCACAGACACTCTACTTAACACCCTCCAGCGCCTGACTGCTGCTAGTACTCAGTCCTGACAAAGTTGAAAGCAGCAGAGGCACAAAAAGGAGACGGTGAGAAGGAACGTACCTCACAGCTGACCACTTGGTTTTTTAAATTCAGGAGCTGCTGGGATGCACCGGTGAGGCAGGACTGTCGACCTCTCCTCTCTGTGTCTTCTCTGGGATGGAGCTGCTCCTTCGCTGCCTCCTCCCTGCCTCTGGCTCGCTCTGCTACTGTCTAAGCCCCTCACACTATCATACCTCCCTCCCATGCTGCTCCCCCTCCTCTTTTTACTCCACCCCTTTTCTAACCTGCTCCCTCCTGTCTCTCCTACCCCTCCTTGCTCCTCAAACTCCAGGGTGACAAAGGAAATTAAGGCTTTTATCCTTACTTTCAGCGCTTTTTACAGATAATGTTTGCTACTTGCTAAAATACAATCAAATACTATTATTTAAACATCTTGCAATTGGGTTTAGTGTACTTCAAGGTAAAATATGCACAATGAAAGTGCTAAATGTAATACACCACAGTATTTTTATTATCTTTCTAGTAGGTTATTACAAATTTTGGTACATAAAATATTTGAAATAAATGCAAATATTCAAAATGACTGATAAAGAATTCATTAACAAAGCTGCTTGTTGTATATGACAAAAAAAGCATCAATGGCTTTTGGCTTGTCCCTTCAGGGGTTGCCATGGCGGACTGTGTTCCGCATGAGTTTTTACACCGGGCGCCCTTCCCGCTGCAACCCTCCCATTTTATCTGGGCTCGGACTGGCATGAGATGATTAATTTTTGGTTTCTGATCATTCACACAGTGCAATATGTGCTAAGACTCAATATCAAAAAGACTGTTTAGTACGTTCAGTGACTGTCACATTCGTTACTCATACTGTAGCTCTCCCACCATCTCGGAGAAAAGAAACCACTAAAAGAGTGGACTGATGAAGACTGAGTAACCAGAGGAAGGCACTTACGGTACAGTGAGGGGCTTTGAATTGAATTATACCATCCAGCTGTGTGTTTCCATCACTGACCTGAGCGTGACATTAATTTGTTAGCTGATCTTTGTTGGATAGCATTCACACCAGATGACCATTTGTGGATTCCCCAGCACCAGTTCTGAGTCTTCTCCTCTCTCTTTGCCTGTTTTCCCCTCTCTCCCATAGAGAGCCCTCCGCTGCCTCTGCCCCTGTTTCCATAGTGACACTTTCCGACTCTGGCTCGACATAATCAAGTGAACGGGATAGGGGTGGGGGTTGGGGGCGTGAGGGAGTGAGGGAACTGGGAGATGGAGAGAGGGGTTGAAGGAGTAGCCAAGATGAGATTAAAAAAGGAGCAGAATGAGATAGATAAAGGAGCAAATAATGAATAAAGAAAATATCAATAAAGATGATTTGTCAGTGGCAAACTGTGTGCTCGGCTCGAGTCCATCCCTGCCTGATGCTGGGTTCAGATCAGGTGCTTTGGAAAGCCTTGGCATATGGCTGAAATAATTACCATGCTCATCAAACAACTAGATGGCCTCTTGTGCTTTGTGACAATGCTCCCACCAGAGTAGAAATGAATTATGGGACAGTGTTGATCAATCTGAATTTTAATGTGAGTGGTGCTCAGCATGGGCTTAAAGGGTGATGCCAGGCAGAGATGATGCAGACTGCTCCAAATGCTGCAATAAAATAGTATACATTGTTCGGAGCAAACGTGATGGTAAAGCCACTCTTTACCGCATGGCTGAGGAGCGGGTACGTTGATGTGGTCCCCGTCGTTTCCTCTAGTGTGAGTGTTTTGGCCACTATTAAAACCCAAACATTAAGTCCACCGCTTAATATGATGCACTTCAGTGTGCCGCCACCACCTACTTTGACTTGATGATAAACAAATAGTAGAATTATCACATTTCTGACAGTTTGAACTAAAAAAACAGAATTTAAATCCTTGTAAAAGAAGAAATCAGAATTGCGTTAGAAAGTACAGGTGTACCTAATAAAGAGGCCAGTAGTAAATTACAAAATATGATGGCAGCTTTGGACAGTTATTAACAAATTATACCATGAAATGGTTTAATGATGTAATACAGTAGAACATTATACTACCTACAGGAAACAAACACCTTCCTTCATGCTGATGAGTGCTCAGAGGAACAGATGGTCTTCCCTGGATGCAGCTCACTGCGAGGACAAATCTGCACAAATAACAGTTACATTTGTGCTACAACTGCCTTCATTTACTTTTAAAATAGCAGTGAGCGTCTTCTGTAGAGGTGGGAATGGTGCAGAAGATAATTTTGTCACATTAATCATGATTAAATGTGATTACTGTCCACTGCTGTCCTTCCTTTGCGATCAGCGAATGGTTGAAATATTGCTTTGTGAAACTTTTCTAATTCTCTATCGATCCCCAAGCTGCTGGGTTACAGACTGCCTTCCTCCACAAGGAAGGTCACATAGCAGGGTCAGCTGCTCATGGACCCAGTTCAGATTTAGAGCCCTGATTAAAAGGACATTTCTGCAGGGAGGGTATGAGGATCAAATATGAGACTTGAAGGCTTATAGGACGGTTTCTCTAACCATGAGGCTGCTCTGCTACTGTTTTGCTGAAGGAAATGGAAGAAACATTTACACCTAGCAAATAAATAGCCCTTTGTAGGTGCACAGAGAAGCAGAGCTGGATATTGAGCCACCACTTTGGTCATTAAAGATTTATTCTTCAATCTAAAAAAGGCCTAATAAAATAGACACAAACCAATAATTAAGTGATGTGATAACAAATGTCCAAATCAGATATTCATTTAGCACATAAATGCATTTGCATTAATCTGCTTGTGCTACATTGCACATAACCTGTAATTATCGTGTCCACGGTGGCTGCAGCCAAGGTCACACAGACTAATTTTAAACCTGTGTTGAGTTTTCATTATTGTATTAGTAATGTCACACTGGATCAAAAAACACCCATGAAAACTTACAGGATACATGCCAGGAGTGATTTTTCTGCTGCTAACTTCCTGGAAGGAGGCCACATGAAAAGTTCTAAAAACCACAGTGCACCCTGGGGATACTGTTAGGTCTAACATACCACAACTGAGCTGAGCAGATGGCTCAATCAGACTGTGCAACTAAGATATCACAACACAAAATGTGCTCGAGCTCTTAAGGCCAGCAGAATGTAAAATTTTGCATATGTTTAGGTACAAGTAGTGTAACAGGAGTAGCTTTCTGCTAAATCCGAAGTGTTAATATGCGCCTGTGAACCAGGGCTAAACATCTAGTCAGTGTTTTTATTAGGGATGTCTCAGTGTTGCACATTCTCAGCATAAAAAAAATGCACATTCTGTCTCTGTGTAAAAGCTAAATTGGATGTTGGGCTTCCCTCTAACCACCCTATTGGCAACATTCCTATCATTCAATTTGGTGATAGCTCTGCTTATAAAGGAGTACTACCTGGCCAAGCACAAACTTGTCAGAAAGATTTAGGTCTCTCTAACTCTAAATTCCAATCTCAGCCTGTTAGTTATCCCCGGCTTTAGTTTAGTTGGCAGAATGATTGACAGTCGGCTGATTGGGGAGCTGTGGATTTCTGTGCCCTCAAGTCAGATTCTGGAGGGATTCAACCAATTACTGCTCAAGGGCATCAAGACAAGGTGCAGAGGGTTGACGCCAGCGCGGGTTGTACTCTAACCCCTCATGGCGCTGGTGCACGCCAGAGGGTACAGTAGGATGCAGCGGAAAGGAGGAGTGGAGATAACAGAGACACAATCAGACCTGGCAGGTTGTGTTTCTTGTAATTGGAAGAAAAAGACTGTTTCAAGGTTTCACTCTCAATTAATAGAAATAAAGCACGAAGCAGGAGGTGAATGACAAGCTTGTGTCGCTGTCAGTTATTGTCTGCACAAGCTTCCCTTTTGGCTATTTATTGTCACTGTACCATTTAAGCTTTCCTCAGTCTGACAATAACTTTTAACAGGGTTAAGTATTTATTATAAACTGTAACACCAACAGCTACTCTTGCTTTAATAACAGTAGGTCAACTTCAAAGAGACATAATTTTTTAATAATAAAAAAAATTTATTGGTAAGCCCAGTATAATTTGTCACTTATTATAGGGATAATAAGAATTAGCTTGACCTTCATTTATTATTTTATGCGGGAACATATATTCTTTACATGTGTTATTGTATGTTTATCTTGATCAGATATACACTAATCCCGCCCATAAGAATATTATTACTTTTATGTTTAATTTACTAATAAAAGTATGTACATACAGTATGTACTGCAAGGCCAGCCAGCAGTCAGTGATGAAAAAAATCAAGGTGACATAGCTTCAAGTTTGAATTGGTTCTCGAATTTGGCAGTAAAAGTAAGATCAGGTCTGGTATGTCAGCAGAACTGTGCTGTGCTTACAATCGTTTTAAATTTATTAAACGTATTCCTATTCATTAAATGCTGTGTATAATTTCTCTAAAACTAGGACCATACGGGACAATACACAGAAATTTTGAAATTGTTCAGGAATTGCCAACCTGCAACAGAAAGCTTTTCCATTATATGTACTACCTTACAACGTTTCCTCAGTGTGAGATAAAAATGAAATGTCATCTTTAACCTACTCTATGACTGTGAAGCAGAAAAATGTAAATTTAGCAACAATTTTTACTCTATTATCTGCACCACCAACCTAATGTCAGCATGGACTTGGTAAGTTAGAAAGTAATACACAGCATGTGCGATCTAGAGTGACATCCATTTAGTACATTTGCAGGTGATGTCAGTGTATGAAAGTTGAGGTCGCTGAGGGTTATACTCATAATTTCAAATTGTTTAAGCTGATTTCAGTGACAAAATCTTATTTAGCCAACTTTGAATGAAAGAAACCAAGTTTTCAGCTACTTTATACTGTGGTCTACTCCTTGATGTGTGTGTGTGTGTGTGTGTGTGTGTGTGTGTGTGTGTGTGTGTGTGAGAGAGAGAGAAAAAGGCGCACAGAGGGAGAGCAGACACCTACTT
This sequence comes from Channa argus, assembly GCF_033026475.1. Taxonomy (NCBI): domain Eukaryota; kingdom Metazoa; phylum Chordata; class Actinopteri; order Anabantiformes; family Channidae; genus Channa; species Channa argus. Next base: position 10,055,841 of record NC_090217.1, read on the forward strand.
GTAAATGATGTCTTTCATCTCTTGACTTCAGATGTGGCTGTCACCCACTTCCATTTTACAGCAGGATGAAGTGGGACACTGTAAGGCCGGAGTGTGAGAACAAAGGAAGCTGAGAAATGTGTGTGAACACATAGACGCACGCACACGCACACACGGTCCTCTTCTTGGAATCTTCATAACCACAGAAACAGGGGAAGGATATACCATCTCCACTGTTTTCTTTTAAACTTGTGTGGTGAGATTTCAGCAAGGATAATCTTGAGGATGTCTAGCGCTTGAAAATGAATGAGCAACACACTCAGCTCCTTCAACCAACACCACTGTGGTGCCCTTGAGGAAGCCTCTTAAACCCCAAATCGCTCCAGTGAAGCTGCTCAGCGTCCAACAGCATCAGACTGTAGCTGCATTGAGTGAACGTCTGCATGAATTTGAAGCTCAAAGCTGAGAAAGCAGGCAGTAGAACCCTTCTCAGGATATATTTTAAAGAAATCTGAGTCTAGGGAGTACCCAGAGAAATGGCAATTCATTTATACTAAAGCTACAAGGTGTAAGCGAAAAGTCCCTGGGGGAAATTAAAGTGTGATAAAACAGGACATTCATATATTCTAGTAATACAGCCGGGCATGCTCAACCTGGATTTCCCAGATCCCAGTGTAATTCTTTGACTCACTCCTATCAGAATCAGTTCTTATGTTTTCAGTGACAGCTCGGGAGAGCAGCCAGCAATGACTGGAAATTGAAATTGCTTTTCACCATCTCCACACTCCCATTTCCAGTTAGATTTGCAAAAGTGAATAATCCATGGCTGAAGTTCGCGAGGAATTCTCACTTGACAGAAGCAGGTTATGGCTTTTTACAGACTGTAATTATTAATTCATATACTTTTCCATGAAATTCCTGAAGTTTGAATTGAATTGATCTCCTATGTTAAAAACTGTGTCTTTTCCCACAGACTCCTAAAGGGAGACTCTCTTTCCACTGGATAATTTTTATTCTTATTTCACAAATCAATATAAAAGAAACCAGGCAGCTGCACAAAACAATTTGCCTTTAAGCTATAGCTGATGCTAATGTGTTTGTCTCTAACAAAAGATTAAAATTAAGAATAACAGAAAACAAATAAATAAAGCATAGGGTTGCTTTGTTCCCTAAATAGATACAGTCCTATAAATCAGATGATATAAATATAAAAACTTACTAAAAGTAAAGACCAAAATAAGCATTATCTCATTTGGCATTTATTTTTTTATTATGTCTGATATATCTCGGATCATTTTTCATATCTTTTCAAAAATTTTATTTTACACTGTTTAATGTTTAGACAGCAATTTTTCACATTCTCAGTCACAGCACTGTCCAGTTGTTGCTGCGCGTTGATGTGCAGCTGCATTTTCTGTTTTCCTGTCAGACGTACCACTGGCTGGAAATCACTGAAAACCATTGGATACACGAAGCCATTAATCACATATCAACATTTCAAGTCCATGAGAAGTGTGAAAATGCATTTTACTGGATGTTTGTTTTACTTTGATTTGTTAAAGACCCTATTATCTAATACCAGAGGCCATCACTACTTCTCCTCAGTGTGTGCAGAGCTGAAAACATGATTAGATAAACCTATAGACAATAACAATTCATTTCATATTAGAGTTTGACAGTGTTAAATACATTTAACAGACATTTGCTTTAGGACAGAGAAGAGAAGAGGTGTTGTTACTATTCACTAAGAAAACTGGTCTTAATGAGAAATCCATGCAGAAGAGGATAAGCACCACTCTTCACCTTATATACCGAGAGCCTGGCTGCTGAGACGGCTTCATTAAGCCCGACAGACTATGGGCTGTCACTCCTGAAAACAGGCAAGGCGGCCAAAGGAATGGGAAACAACAACACAGTAATAAGGTTGACATTTACAATAGGCGTCGGATATCATATCCCATTTCTCCCTGCACACCCTTAATTCCTTTTTAATTGCTTCTCCATGTTGGTTCCGGGATAAGGCTGTCTCTCTTCATTTATGAAAGTGAAGAGATGGGGACAGTGGTGTGTATGGGGGGGACGGCTGATGGTGTGTGTGTGTGTGTGTGTGATAGCGGCGATGGTGGTGGGGTATCAGATGCTAAAGGGGGGAGGGTATGAGGGGGGTTTGGTTTCAGGCGAGTTGCAAGGCCAACACTGAGATAATTGGTAGCTTTTTCAAACAAATCAAATACTTTTTAAAAGAGCTTTGATTAAACACTTAAGAAACTGACTTCATTTGATGAAAATAACTGAAGAATTAAACGATTATGACACACGTGATTAATTATCCTGCAGCACGCCCCTGAATGAATATGTGCAGACTTTTAAACACTCATCCTTAAATGGGTGGATTATGATACAAATGAGAAACAAGAAGCCAAAACGCTCATTCTCACAGCAGATTTTCAGACCACTGATACTCAGCAAGAATCAATACCATTCTGTCAAAGAATGAATCTAGTTCTAGCAATAAAATGGTGGGAATGGCCATTTAATGGAATAGATTGACCAGTATTTGTAACTGCTCTTTCCTCTGGACCAAACTACATAGAAAATAGAAGTTTTGTCCTGCATTTAAGACTGAGTAGCAAACATCAGTGAAGCATCAGGTCCATCGTGTTGCAGACTGACTGACAGCACAGCCCAGTGCACCACGGCATAACTTGGCAACCATGGAGTTACTTTTATCCAGCCGTGTGTGGTGGTTAATCAAAGCCCATCATTTCCATAATTCATGGATGCCCATCTGTTTGCCACCTACTCCCATGCCCAGTGCAGAATAAACAAAATCAGGAGAAGGGCCAAGGGGCTATTTAATGACAGAGTCAGCCATGGCTTGTGCAAATATCCACACATACACACAGAGCACATGCACATCACGCACACACTACACAGTGCAATCAATCTTCCAGCACAACTATAATTCATTCTAAACACAATTGTTTAATCCATCATATCAGGTACGATATTTGCATCATAGTTCACAAATTGGGGTTAACCAATTAGGCTTCCTAACTATTAGTCATCCACATCACCACTGTGCCTTTTAGAAGACTTTCAGATCACTCACAACTCGTTAAATCTCTGATCTTCATCCAGATACTTTCTCACAAGAGTAGTGTCACACTGGCTCATGCACATTTTCTCCTGAAAAAAAAATCAAACTTTGATGTTTTTGAAAGCCTTGGGACGGCTGCGCGATTGAATTAGCAGAGCTCAGGATGTGAATCGGGGATAAGTCGCACCTCACAATGATTTGTAAGGTGTGAAAATAATAGCAAATAAAGCCAATAAAAAAAACAAATCTGACTCTTTCTGTAGATTGTTTTAGCGTGGGAGGAAACGTATGCTGTATTTTTTCCTATATTTCAGCATTTTAAAAACAGACAACTATGTTTATTTACAAAATGGTGAAAATATGAGTTACAGTGCTCATAATATATATGGCTTAACAGGAATACACAGTATCACGCTTGTTACTGCATTGGATGAACTAGTTAAACATACAATGTTCCCATTTTTGGAATTCAACCATTTATTAAAAAAATTTTGTTAGAAAAGAAGCTAAAACAGCTTTTGTATCAGGTAATATTGGAAGATTCAGGTAATGACTGCTTCACTTCAGCATGAAGTCTCCATCCAAACACTCAGGATGCACTGATTTTGAAAATGTTTTAAACTGGATAACACTGTAATATTTTAATGACTGCCGGCTTGGCTGGGGCCTGTAAGCTGAGAGCTGTTGTCACTTGTTGTCACATTTTATTACCTAACGAGATGTGCTGTACTATTATTAATATTACTATTAACTATGAAATCTAATAATGGCACCTTGTGAACAACAGGAGACAACTGCAGGTAAAAAAAAAACAGGCTGGATAACTTAATAGCATTTAATGCCACAAATCTTCACGTACTATCTGGTGTGAGAGGGTCACAGATGTAATCAGAGCCCCTCTGACCCAGCTGCTGAACTCTGTTTATTGTATTACAGCTGGAATACACAGGGGAGAGACTGAGGGACAAATGACTTTTCCCACAAACACCTGGCCTGATAGCTAAAGTTTTCCAACTCTGCAAAGAATCAAAAGTGTCCCTCCAAACTTGAAAATATATCTAAAATTGGTTCTTATTTGGAGAAACTTTTGTTCCAGTCGATCTTGGCAGTAGTGTGTCTGACTTCCAACATGAAGCCAGCTGCATGGCCAGACAGCTGCAGAGTGATTCTGACAGTTACTAGTCTTCTGAAGTGCAGGTAAAGAGGCGGCTGCAGCTCAGCTTCCTGCAATTCAGATACATATTAAAAATTAAGTTGTTTTCATCCTTTGCAGATTTGGAGAAGGTCATCCGTGCTTTTATCTCTTCTCGTTTAAGACAACTGAAGAAGTTACCCTCACGTCTCAGGCTCATTCAGGATTCAGCAGCAGCTTTTGTCTGCTTCAAGTGTGTGTGTGTGTGTGTGTGTGTGTGTGTGTGTGTGTGTGTGTGTGTGTGTGTGTGTGTGTGTGTGTGTGTGTGTGTGTGTGTGTGTGTGTATGTGTGTGTGTGTGCCAATTCCTCATAAGCAACACTCCCAAAAATTAAATCCACCTTTTCTGGAACTTGTCTAAATTCTTGTATGAATGTCACTTGCATTTCCAGGTGGTGTTACCAGGTCTTGTTAAGAAGCATTTTGATTTCAAGTATACTACTCATTACTCTTTTTTATATTTGTTTAGCTGAAGCTGGTTTACCACCTGGGCAGGTCCAACAGCTTTATTACACTTCACTAGGGTTTTTAGTGATTGACTACCTGCTAAATCCTTTCACCCAGACAAGACCTATCCAGTCCATTTCTTAGACACAGGCCCCATGTCAAACTGTGGATTTCACCGTGGTGCTGCAGTACACTCATACATAAACAGTGAAATTAAGTTAAATAATGCAATTCCAGTGCCAGTGGCATGTCACGCTACATTATTTCTGGTGGTTACATAAGTCTATAAATATTACAAAACAAAACACCACCAGAATGATTGTATTTTGAGTGAAACTATAAAAATACAGAGAAAATGCAAACTACAGTGCAAGTCAGCCTCACACAGTGCTTTACTGCAGTCTGCCCCTATAATTATAAGTCTATAGACATAGAATATCTTAGTGTGTAAAAACTAGGATGTAGATCAGCATTTCCTCCATCATGAACCAAACCCAACAAACCTTGAGCAGAACCATTACGCTATTAGACAAATAACTTGCAATAGTGATTGTAAAGAAGGCTGTGAGTGGAGTTGTCCATTGTAAAGCGCTTGGGATAAAATTGCTATATAAGTGGATATTTACCATTTACCTTTTACGAGACAGTGGCCATCAGCAGAGATTTGATTGGATCATTACGGGCACATCCAGGATCAGTTTAAAATACTGTCACCGTTATAAAAGAATCACTGGCCAGTTTGACTCCAGATCAAATTTACACAGTTTTACTCTGATGGAAAAGACTATACAACTTTGATATGTTGCAATTATCATACATTTGGGGTTTCTAATAATTATGCATTGCACGATACAAAGGTCTAAACTATTATACAAATACAATAATTATGGTACATCTGACAACACTTTATGATACTAACTGCGTAACATTGTTTGGGAACCTGGTCCTGGATAAAAGGAGGCTACATGAACAGTATAATTAGAATAGAAGTTAATCTTTAATGCTGTTTTATGACATTATTAGAACATTTTTATGGCTGATTTTTACCTTTTTATTTATAATAAACGATTGGGTAACCCGGGCTCGGGCGCCGGGGTTTGATGGATTGGCAAGGGCTGGGTGGGGCTCGAACCCACTGCCTTCTCTATCCCAGCAACTGAGCCACTAGCTAGCTATGTATGTTGTTGAGTTTCTTCATAGTTTAAACACAAAAAGCGTGTTTTAAAATATATTTTATTCATTTATTTGTATTTTTTACATAATTTGTTTGTTTTCACTTTCAATGGTTTCAAAGCTAAAAAGTGAGTAAATTTCTAAGTAACCCAAAGAAAATCATAACATTTGTCTAAATACGGCATTAATGCAAGTTAGTGATGTTAGCCAAGAGCTTCAACAAACTTGTATTTCACCTCACAGAAGTAATATGAAACTATAGGACAAACTTTGACATGAATCGAGAGACAGCAAGTGAAACTTTTCAAATAAAGCCACATCTCTTTTAAAACTGAATTATTACAACAGTTATATTTGTTGTGTTTTGTGTAGGAGTCAGTGCTAAATGTTAAACTTGTCAAACAGCTGCTCAAGTCCCCATGAGAGCAAATATACAATTTAAGTTGTCAAATGGCTCGAGACATCATGAACAGCTTTTATCCATAATTACTTTCTGCCCATTCTTGTCTGGGTAATTCTATGCCTTGAAATATCCCTGAGCCGCAGCGGTTTTAAAATAGCTTTCAAAACCACTTGATGGCTGTTCCCATAATGACTCCATAATCACATTTGTATATGCACTTTTATTGAAAAGGATCATTGATGGCACATCAGAAGAATTATTGGGATGAGCTTGAAGCTGGAAAACAAAGACCATCAATGATGGCAAACATTGTCTCGGCAGATCACTTTTACATTCATAAAGGCTATTTTTTGCCAAAGTCATATGAAAAAACCGAGAAGATTTTGCCATTTTTCTGCCAATATCTGCCTGTCTGCTCTTTAACTATACTCATATCCCATCAGTGTAAATGTCAACAAGGCAAAAAGGGACAAAACAAACCAACATCAAAACGTATTAAAAATAAACTCTTGCATTTTTAGGAGCAACTAATTAGGAGTCCAAATAAACAATAAACCGCCTGCTGGTGCATGCATGCAGAGTTGCCTATTGACTAGCAGCATTAAAATCTAACCTATCTAGCACTCTGCACTATTCAGGCTTCTACATTTATATATTCCATGGACCAATGTCATATGTAGACATGTTGACTTTTTTTAGTAAGGCATGCCATTATTCAAAACTTTCAGTCAACAAGATGTGATCTTTTTTATTATTTATTATTTTTTATTATCATTATTATTATTATTATTATAAGTCTGTGTCACAGCGGATGTTGTTGCCATGACAATACTGCTGCATAAGGGGAAGCAAAAAATAAAACTAATGTAACAAACAATGTGTGAGAATTGAAAAGAATCTGCCATGTTGTCATGTGAATTCCTTTCTTCTAGTTACCTTTGCACTGCAGAGCAAACAACCAAACACTACCATTCGCTCTAAAAGGAGGAATTCACTCCTATTATATATTCACAGCACAAACACGAGCTTCTTCGTTTTGGGCTCAAGTAGGATGTGGAGCCTGTGAAATGATTTCAAAGTCTGTGATCACTTATGTGAATGGGTATATGATTATACTTGTAAAAAATGAAAAGTGAGTTGCACAAAGACAAAAGAGCTGCTTTGCAAACTGCTCTGAGCACAAAGTCAAAGCAGAAAACTGTGTGAAACTCAGTATGCAAAGTTCTCACACATGCACACGCACATTGCTTAAAGTCACACTTCTAACTTCAATATGTCCAGGCGTTTATAACTGCAAGTGTTTTGTGCACATTTACAAGTAATACTGGATGTGATACACAATCTCCAGATGTTATTGACACATGTTCGAGCCCTTACTTGTTTCATCTTATGCCTGTTTCCTAGAAAGCCAGAGAAAATTATACTTTTAATCTGTTTTAAAGATCACTCTGCTAATGAATTTAAGTTGCCTTAATTGCATCTATTTTAGCCTGTGGAGAAAAGAAGGGGCCTGAAAAAATATTGGCCATTGAATTTCAAACTGGGCTTTCCTACCTCCTGACACCTAAATAAGAATATTTATTCATCTACCTATTAATCTTTCCATCAATTACACTGGCTTTGGTTCATATGAGACATCTTTAGGTTGTTAAAATGTTAGAAAACTGATGGGACAAATGACAGAATGATTTCGTGCTTAATGACCACTGTGGATCATGTCAAACACTGGGCCGATATAGTAAATGGCACCTCAGTTAATTTGCTAAAAGCTAAAGTGCTTTGGCTTTGTTGCACAACAAAGCAGAGTTAACTTTCACTGAGTTAACTTTCAGCTGGTTAAAAAATACATGTTTTGCTGCCACCCAGTGATCAACCAGGGTATGAAATCATTGTCTTCCAGGCTGCATTCAAACAGAAGGCTCAAAGGTCTTCATCATTGCTCATAAACAAAGTGGAGGCTCCTATATATTGCAAACTAAAAATGAGTCAGACTGGAGCTATTTCAGCAAAGTCACAAATAGTTTATGTTATTCTTTGGCACCATTTAATCTGCTTCCTCTTTTATTTCTTTTTTAGGATGTATTTGAGTAAAGATGTTTCCAAAATCAAATATGAAGCTAACTTCCAATCTAAATCAATACAAAAATTTACAGGGAAGAAAAGGATTGAAGCTGTTGTTAACTTGTACTGACATCTTGACCAGGGTTCACCTGAACTGGTGCCAATAATAGATTCATATGGCACATAGAGTCCAGTTTTTAAATGGTTTACTTAAGGCAATCAAATATTGCTGTGGTTATAGCACAAGTGTGGTGTTAGTGCTTGCACATGTCCGTGCATGACATATTTTTTGTGTGTCCAAAATTCACATCCTAGATTTCTCTCCACATCATCTGCACTGCGTGCCTCAAGCCTCCTGACTGAACATTAACATGTCTGTTGGCTCAGAGTTATGTAAGAAGACCCTTCACACATCCTTCGCTGTAGAGGCTGTAGATTGATGTTAGTTTGCAAATGGATATTGACATCAGTCTCAGTCCTGAAAGAAGAGGCATTGCAAAACAGATATTATCTTTCATGACAACCATCTGAGCATCCATGTCATGTTCTTTCTAACACCCTCCACTGTTGGATGTTCCTCAAGCTGGGTTTGTTTCAGAAGCATTTCAGCAAACAGTCCTGTATAACATCACGCTGCTCTACTCCCCAAAGAAAGTCTCCTTGAAGGTCTGTGCAGGTCAAACATAGATGCCCTCTGGGTTAAGACTGGAGGAGATGGTGCTTTGAAGAGCACGGAGGTTGCTGGGTAAGAGTCGTGAGGAGCCAAGTCTTTTTAGGGAACCAGTCTCCATTTCTAGAAATAAGACACAAACATTTATTTAGAAGCTATAAAGAAGGATGGACAATGTTTAACCAAAGAAAAAAATCATTCTTATAAATTACCTGCTGTGTGTGTGTGTGTGTGTGTGTGTGTGTGTGTGTGTGTGTGTCTCAAAGAAAACATTAAACTGAACTTGAGGAGATCTGAGAAAGTTTACCACATGAAAAGAAAACATTCTGGGGGATTTTTCTTTTCAGAATGAAAATAGGGGATTTTCTTTTTGAATTGTTGTGAAACGCCTGGAGCATTTCAGGGCTGCTAGCGATTTGGTCCATGTAATGGGGTTATGGACTTAAGCTGTAATGGTACAGCAGTCTCGTCTCACCAAATTTAACCTGTGCTTCTTGAAACGACCACAAGGTGACACTGTGTCCATTCACATGTAAAGACAATATCTAGTGTAAGTCTGATGTTTATTACTGCATCTAACATCAGAGAAGGTGGATATTAAACTGAGCTGTTTAATCAAGTGATGGTAATGTTGCAAGTCATAAAGTATCTGGTTAGTGTATATGGATTTATGTGTGTGTGTGTGTGTGTGTGTGTGTGTGTGTGTGTGTGTGTGTGTGTGTGTGTGTGTGTGTGTGTGTGTGTGTGTGTGTGTGTGTGTGTGTGTGTGTACCATTGTTGTTCTCTCCTGTAGGTTGAGCAGGCAGCACAGTGACCTTGGTACCAGTCTGCTGAATGAACTGCTGCAGGTTGACCTGACGTAGCTCTTTTGTCAGCTGCTCTAGCTCCCGCTCCTTCTCCTGTGAGGGAAAAACGCTATCATAAATAAATTGGGTCGACATAATGAGTAAATTAAATGATACACAACTTAGTCACCTGTAAAATCCTAAAATCAGTATTCAATTTGGAGATACTTCATACAGATTTCTTGCAGGTGCAACGACATGCATTATTTAATTTGCTTAAAAGTACTTTAAGTCTTTTTCTAGAGTCACTCAGCTCTAACTGAGGCGGATTCAATATGTGAAAATCAATAAGCAATCATACTCTGGTAAGGTTCTCTTCACAAGTCAGAAGCCAGTTAACTCTCAGATGGTTACGCAACTGCAAGCGAGGGATTGTGTACTTATTCAGGCCCTTCTCTAATCAGGCGAAGAATGCTGTAATACCCTCTCCCCCTTCCTCGTTTCATTACCTCATGCTTACCACACCCTACTGGACCTCGTCGGTACATAGAGCACAACTCATACTATGATTCACGCAGCCGAGGTTTCACTGCACATCCCTGCAGGCTACAGATTAAACTTCGCTCCACTGCCCACAACTTAATGAGCTTAGATTTTTGTGGTTCCACCTGTGTGCAGGGGACTGATTTCACACTCACACACTGCAGTGCCCAACCTATCCAACTTTTTTAATAATGATTTTTAAAACATTTTCTGACATCTAATCTTAAGCATACTTCAGGGTAGACAGAATGCCACTGGAGCTGCCTCAAATTCCAGACAATTTTGAGGTTTGGGTGTTAAAAACAAAATAATTTAAAAAATGTAAATAGCAGAATCTGAGCTGACCTGCAAACTCTTGGCGGAGTGGCCAAGAGAGCGCTCCAACGCCCTGCAGCTGCTCTCCAGCTGTGCTGTTTGTTGGATCTGCATTTCCAGCTCTCCCTTGGCTTTCTCCAGCTGTGCCTGCACCTGAATTCCAACGTGTAAGAGGAAAAGCTAACACTCACCTATACTTTTTAGCACAGGCACAGAGGTCACATATTGTGTGCTGAATTCATTCTTTGTAGCCATACAATGGGCAAATATGATGTCCTTAATAAATAAGTTATGTGCCACTTGGATTTCATGAGCTATAGTTACAGTTCCAAACGTACAGTCAACAGCCAAATCTAACGTGATATGTTTTGGAAACCAAGGTGGATTGGGTTGTACCTCCTCCTCATTGATCTTCTGGTTGAGCTCGTCCTCCTGCTGTAGCCGGTCCTGCTCCAGTCCTGTCTCCATGCTCTACAAAACATGACGGTAGATAAAAGATTCGAAAAAACAGCATGAAAACATTCTGCCTTTAGTTTCTCTCACCCCCACATCATCCAAATCCATTCGTAATTAGAAAATAGTGGACTTACACAAGAATCTATAACAATTCAACAGTATGGCAGATGTTAAAGAAAGTACAAAAGTCAACATTACAAGTGCATTTTTAGTTTATAACTAGTTTACTTCCAGCATTTTAGGTTGTCGAACGAAAGCAACCTGAGCAAAAATCCCAGAGGGCAGCTCCCCAGTGACGCCCAGCTCACCTGTATTCGCGCTAAGTACTCTGTGAGCTTGGCCTCACAGTCCCGCACACATGCCTGCAGCTCCGACAGCTGCTGTCGGAGCTGTCGCTCACTCTCCTGCTCTATCTGCAGCTCATTCTGCCAGAATTCCTCCTCCTCCATCTCAGCATCGTTCCTCCTCACCTGCTGCTCTAAAAGCAGCAGCTCCTCCTCCAGATTCTCTCCCTGATGAAGGATAAACAACTTGGACATTTTCTTCCCACAGAGAGAGAATCTAAAATACTAATACGTGGCCAAAGAGAAATAGCTGATGTAGAGATTTAAAACTTGATAGCCACAAGACATTTTAAGGGTTTAAAGAGTGCAGGTGGCAAACATCTATAGTAGATTACCTGTAAGTAACAGCACTTACAGCTGTGATTTGAACTCACTTCATTGGCGTTGGCGACAACCTCCTCCCAGTCTCGCAGCTCGGCCTCACAGCCCAGCAGTCGGCTCTCCAGGGCCTGGAGTTTGTCTCTCTGCAGCTGCACCAGCCTGCTCAGCTCCGTGGTGGGACTCCCAGGTACAGATACTACTCCACCTGCTCCTACTCTGCTCAGGTTCAGGCTCAGAACACGCTGCTGGGGTTTGGCTGGGTGGAAGCATGCATGAAGGGGAGAAGAAAGGATGGTGTTTGGATTGTTGACAAAGATAAAAATCGAGGTACAAAGGAAAGGGGAACAAAACAGCCAAAAATACCATTAACCATCAATATACTGGAGGAAAAATAACCACACAAACTAAACACTCTACCTTCAGCATCTCTGCTTTTCCCAAATAAGTCTCGTAGACCTTTGGCCCCTCCAGTGAAGGTCAGAGACTTGCGTTTTGGTTCCCTACGTTTAAGCGAGCGGTCTGTCCCTGACGGGCGGAGCTTGGCCAGAGGTGGGAGGCTCTGCCTGTAGAAGCCACGATCTGGGACCCGAGCCTGTCCATCAGACGTGGGCCGCTCGCTAACGGACGGCCCAGTTCGCTGGAGGATGAGCTGCACGTCGCTGGCATATTGACCCCACTTGTTGAGGGACACCACAGGGTTTTCGTGTGGAGACAAGTGGCGTTCTGTGTCACGCCATTTCTCAATTAAAGTATATCTGCCGGTCCGTCCTGGGACAAAATAACGTTTTAATTACACAGTTTCAACGTATAAAAAAACTCTAAACACATTTTCTTAACCACCTTTTTACCAAATCTGGAACAGCATTTGTTTTGTTTTTTATATCGACAGCTTCTGTAGATGTGTTTAAGGTGGATGACACTGGTTGGAAAAGGGATTTTGCCAACATTTAAATCAAAATTGTGGCTTTTTCTCATCTTTCCAGGGCACTGAAATTCATACTAAGTCATACATATTACTAAGATAAAAAAAAGAGAATTAAGTTTTCTTTAATGCTGTTCTTTTATAGCTAAAGCACATGACTTACTCCAGACTCATTCCTGTATTCTGCCTTGCCAACTAATTTTGTGGGTTTGTTTGCACTTTAGTTGCAAAGAATATTGTTCCACGTGTCTGGTTCTGCCAACTGCCTTTTTCCACAAACAAATGTTAAAATGGGAAAAATAACTGGAATTGATTTGAATTTTAATCTGTACAAAGTTTTTCAAAGACAAAGTTTTCAATGTCCCCATAGCACTTTTTTGTTTAAAATTTACTTGACTATAGCTTTGCTTTTTAATTAGAAAAATGGGTTTCATCTGGGACTTAGACTGATTTAGCTGAATAAATTCTTGGCACACTTGAATACATTAGTTGCAAAAACAACATTCCCTATTCTTGTTATGACAGCTTTATGGCTGTTAAATCATTATTTACTGGCTTGGTAACCTGTTTATAAATGCCAAACATGCTGCAAAAAATTAAACAGGGAACATGGTTTTATTGTCACACAACACAGCATTTCAAAAACTAGTAGTAAAATTAATTTTTTGTGCATTGGCCTTGTGATATGTACACATACACACTTTTTATTTCAATAAAATACTTTTCCAACCCTTTCATGCTCCTACAACACTGGCAGATTGAAGGACTTTTGAACTTGTGTCTGTGTTTGCTCAAAAAACAGCTTTACAAGGTAAAATTCAACTGTGACTGTGTTGGGAAAGGGAACAGGTTCAGCGGTTAACAGGTCTACTGTATGTGTGTGTCTGTGTATTCTTGCATTCTTGTCTATACACATAGAGATAAGCGCTACTCCCTGCCCATCCCAGCCTCACATTCTGTCTGGCACAGTAAGGGTCCTTGTAAAAGAGGCACATTCATCACTACACCCATTCACATCAAAGCGCCCTGGCCTGGACAAAAGGCAGAGGGGAACACGCAGGACCGCGAACGCCATAACTCCTGCTACGCTGTCACAGAGAAAGACTCCTTTTACAAAGCCGCCTTCACTTAAGGGGTTAGTGAGAAATCGAACGTTATAGTAGTTCATATAACAGTATGCAGCTGTCCATCTGAAGAAAATGTTACATGCACAAGTGTCAATGTATGTTTCTGCATCTGCACAGAGCGTGTCAATAAAGAAAAGTCTGCAGCATGACTCATCTCATTTTGTGCAGCCCATTTATGGTGAAAATCTCTTTGTGCCCTCAAGTCACTTTTCATTTTAATGCAATTTATCATCTCCAGCATGTCTGACAACCTGCCTAGCCCAATACTAGACACAGTCCACATCACAGAATACAGTGTGTCCATGGGGATTTGTGTAGGACAAAATATCATTTATACCACTTTAGTTAGTGTGTAGCATAGAAAGTCAGAGAATATCACCTCACTGTGGTACCGCTACAATTTGTAGTTCTTTGTTATTAGTTGACCTTTTGCATTTTCCAAGACTTTAATGGGTATTTATACTGGACTGAGAATTCATAAACCATAATATTTCACATGAGAAATGAGAACATTGCTGATAATCTACGGTTCAGCCTGTGTGCTAGAAAGATGGGCACTGTTTATTTTATATAGAGACTTAAGTTTACCAATGGCTTGTGCCAAAGCAATGACCACTTCCTGGCATGTGGTGAACTCTGTAACCCCACACACGATGCGCTGCACTCCATCCACCCACACTTTTAGCTCCATGGCCTTCATTCAGAGGTTATCATTCTTCCACACCATGTGGATGTGATGTTTTATTATCCATCCTGAAAAAACAATCAAAAAACACAGTTCATTGCTTGAAAAACAACAAAAGACAACAATGATAAAGTTGCAGTAAGCTGACAAATTCACAGATAATTTTGATTTTTTTATTTTAGCAACTGGCTGACAGAAATGTCCTTTAATAAGTTAGTTATGCTGAGTCATGATTTTAAGTTACTTGGGCTGTATTTTCCTCATTAATGAGTAGTGTAAAAATTTACTAAAAAAACTTTTAGTAATAATTACAAATTCTCTTCTACAGACTTCTACAAAAACGCTTTTGTTGTTACCATGGCAAACATTAATTTGAAATCAGGGATTTAATATTTATGGTAGTCGCACTTCACTATTAGCATCAACATAAGCAGATGGAAATATTCCCATTATTTTATCAGGATGCACATTTATTAGAACAATATTGTAACATGTAAGATCCTGTCACTGCAAAAAACAAAACAAAAACAAAAGCCACAAAACTCTTGAAACTTAATACAGCCCAACATTGTAAAGCTTGTGGAGATGCACCCCAACAAAGATGAGCTCTCTTCAGCTGTAGCTCTTCAAAGGCTAAACCACTAACATGGGATTTTAACCATTAACAGCAGGTTACAACAAGCAAACATGTGTGATGAATGAAATGTTGGTGTATACACTATTGACTCTCCGTCCATCTTTCAGACCTAAATCCTTTGAAATGCAACAACTGTCTGTGTCTGTTTTCAGGTCTTTTGTGTCGGCTTTTGGTCATTTTGCATCCATTTTTTGTCTTTTCGTACAGTGGCAACTTCAGACCCTCTAGTCTATGGCCCTTCTGACTTCTGAAGCCCCTGCGGCTGCACTCAGTAGGTCTGTTCAGTAATTCCCCCATGGCTTTTTCCACTGCCCCCACATGGCCATGAAATACATCAATGCAGGTTTAAGTCTTTGTATTCAGATTCAATTGCAGGTTACTTGGAATTACCCATTTGGCCATTTGTCACAATACAAACTTACTAAAATACAACATTCCCAGCCCAACATTTAGGATAAAATTAAGTTTTTTTAAAAAATATCAACCGAGCACCACATGGTTGTGCAAAGCAAAAGCATTTTCTTACAATCCAACAACCCTCAACAACTTACAGTTGTTCTTCTCAAACAGTTTCCTGAAATGCTGCTGATGAATTGCTTCAAGGACACACTTGTGGTGCAGTGATTGTGACCGTCTAACAGGCCTCACCCAATGTATTTTTCATTTGCTGGTGTCAGTGAGGGAAAGGCTTACAGCGGTCACATGCCCACAGAACGAGAGCCATTTCAAACTGCTGACACAAGCACCTCAGCAGTGAGGCAGTCATTACAAACCTGGCAAACCCACGACAGCACTCCAGAGCAACGGAGCAGTGAAGGAGCAGGTGCCTAATGCTCAGATTTCTGCATCCCTACTGGGCAGAACTGCTCTTTTTCCCTGACTGGGCCATCAGTTCAGCTCTGATCCTTGACTTTCAAATCGCTTGAGGCCTCCCTTAACAATTTAGCCATCTTCTGTCTTCATCACAGCTGGAGTGGGACTCAAGTCCCTCCTGCAATTTAACTACTGGTCCCCCTCAAGGCCTTTTACTATTGAGACTGCACTGAAGGCATCTGGTAGGGGCAAGGCCTGCAATTGGTAGGAACGGGATGATTTGTAATACTCTGTGCCTTTTACAGCCCAGTAAATTAGACCATTCCTATGAATACAGCTCAATGGGACAGGGGATAGAGGGGACACTGAGCAGCAGAAAAAAAAGGGGAGAATGAGGGTGAAAAGGCAAAGAGACAGATGGAAAAACAAAGCACAAGAGGTGAATGAAAAGAAGAGCAGGGAGCTGTAGTGGCCTGAAAAAGCAAAGCACACATTTTGGAAATAAATGAGACATAACAGCAGCAATAACTGTGGCAGTGGTACAAAGAATGCACATACTGAACTGTGTACCCCAATGAACATGTGTTTCCCAAGTTGCAGTGTAAAAGCAAAACTGAAGGTTTACAAGGTCAAAAGACTATACTGTACATTTCTGATCAAACTGCAACATATACAAATATGATCTGACATCATTGTTTTCACATTTCATAAAACGGCTGGTCCATGGACAGAAACCAGGGCAGCATACATGTTATGATTCTCTCCTCCAGAGTCCTAAACCTTCTCTTTGCTTGCTAAAACATGACTTGGAAGGTTTATTTACAGCTTGTAAACAAGAGGGCTGTGACAGTGTCTCAATAACAATCAGTATCCTAACAGAAAATGTGATGACGCCTTTAATTTTCACAGCTGTGGAAGAAATGTCGTAACAGAATGTTTATTCAGTGATGAACGATGTCCAACTCACAGTGAGGTTTGAACCAAGAGGAGAAACTCATTTGACACAAACGTGTAAACCAGATCTCTCTCTCTGTGTCACACTTAGAAAGCCATTCACTCTCTCTTGGTACAATTATCACGACCCCATCATGAAAACAAGGAATCTAGTTATTATGACCTCATTCAAGTCCAAAAGAAATATTTAGTCAACAAGTATCTTGAATTGAAACAACATATCACTTGTTCCACTAAGGTAACAAGTATAATTAATTTGAAAGATTATTCATTTCACTCTTGAGCTGCAAGAGTGGACATTATAGGACAAACACTAACAGCTAGGGCTGCACTACTAATAGCATTTAGATTGCATTCTAGTGACAATGATTGTGTTGTGTTTGTATTGGCAGGGAGATCAACTGTATCTGACCAAGCATTGGTGTTATAACAAAGAGCAGACGAGAGGATTAAGTTTATACCAGTGGTTCTCAACCATGGACTAGTGCCCTACACACCGCTCATACCTGGATCAAAGTGGAAGACATCACTTTAGTTCTGATGGACTGAACACACCTGATCCAGGTAATTAGCTGTGGGTAGGACAGGAATCATTAGGGGGAAAAAAAGCAGAGTAGGGGATCTTGAGGAGCAGGGTTGGAATCCCTGGTTTATATGGTCAACTTTAAATACTGTTCATAGTGTAGGTTCTGTCTTTGTATAGAAAGCATAGAATGCAAGTATCTTAAT